>NC_041749.1:81051490-81271450 GCF_004115215.2 Ornithorhynchus anatinus | reverse complement strand
TCTCCCAAGCGCTCAGTAACTACAACTGAATGAATGAATACTGGCCCAGTGGGGAAAGATATGCCCTACCCACAGGAGAGTCGATTTTCTTGTTTGTTTTTTCAGTAGTGATGATAGTTTGCACTGAACACTCCTTCACCCAGTCGCCCTGTGTCTAGCATCAAGCATTTTGAAATATCTCTTGGAGAGAACGAGTGTAGTCGGTGGTCACAGAACAGAATATCTCCGAGGCCACTTCAGCAGCCAACACCATTATGGCCACCCATTCATTCATTCAATAGTATTTTCATTCAATAGTATTTATTGAGCGCTTACTATGTGCAGAGCACTGTACTAAGCACTTGGGATGAACAAGTCGGCAACAGATAGAGACAGTCCCTGCCGTTTGACAGGCTTACAGTCTAATCGGGGGAGACGGACAGACAAGAACAATGGCAATAAATAGAGTCAAGGGGAAGAACATCTCGTAAAAACAATGGCAACTAAATAGGATCGAGGCGATGTACAATTCATTAACAAAATAAATAGGGTAACGAAAATATATACAGTTGAGCGGACGAGCACAGTGTTGTGGGGATGGAAAGGGAGAGGTGGAGGAGCAGAGGGAAAAGGGGAAAAAGAGGGTTAAGCTGCGGAGAGGTAAAGGGGGGATGGCAGAGGGAGTAGAGGGAGAAGAGGAGCTCAGTCTGGGAAGGCCTCTTGGAGGAGGTGAGTTTTAAGTAGGGTTTTGAAGAGGTAAAGAGAATCAGTTTGGCGGAGGTGAGGAGGGAGGGCGTTCCAGGACCGCGGGAGGACGTGACCCGGGGTCGACGGCGGGATAGGCGAGACCGAGGGACGGTGAGGAGGTGGGCGGCAGAGGAGCGGAGCGTGCGGGGTGGGTGGTAGAAAGAGAGAAGGGAGGAGAGGTAGGAAGGGGCAAGGTGATGGAGAGCCTTGAAGCCTAGAGTGAGGAGTGCCCCCTAATTCGATAAAGTGGCTTAATAAAGGGTTGAGGGGGTCCTTTTCACTTTTATGCCAAAACCAAGAAAAGTGAAAAGAAGCAAACACTAAAGAAGCAGCACGGCAGCAAGGCCTAGTGGATAGAGTGCGGGCCTGGGAGTCGAAGGACCTGCGTTCTAACCCTGACTCTGCCACTAGTCTGCTGTGTGACCTTGGGCAAGTCACTTAACTTCTCTGGGCCTCAGTTACCTCATCTGTAAAATGGGGATTAAGACTGTGAGCCTCAATGTGGGACATGGACTGTGCCCAACTTAATTAGCATATATATATATATATATATATATATATATACATATATATATCTAGGTAGATAGACATCCCAGTGCTTAGTACATAGTAAGCGCTAAGTAAATACCATTTAAAAAATAACTAAACAAAGAACAAAAGCAACAATGGAAAAAAAAAACCCCACCAAAAACCATCAGATGTCCTCTGTGAACTAAATAGACTGGAGCCAGAAAACAACAGGACCATCTGAGCTGGGTATTTGTAGGCAAGGTCAGTTGTTTCAGGGACAGTGCAGAGTCACCCTTCTTCTATCTCTGGGCAAATTTGACCGGGTTAAGCTTCTGCAAAGTTTTTAAATATTTTGTTCCTTTATTATCCAAATATTGGTATTTCTAAACTAGATCTGCCCATGCCACCTCCACCTTCTCCCACTCCCCGCAGAGACATCTGGTGTGGCTATGTGGGGAGCCAGTTGAAGGGTGGCACTGATAGGCAGGGTTCCACTAGGCCAGGTGTGGCCAAGTCTTAGCAATAATGGGCCACATGACCACAACTCCAGACATGTGCAGGCCATATGCATTATCTGTGATAACAGTGGTAGAGCCTCATAGCTATTCAAAAAGATGTTTGTTTAGTAATCGCTAAAAAGTTTACAAAATGGTTTAATCAGCTCTTTTAGTGCTAGCTAAAGCAAGCCGTTCCAAACCCAGTGCTAGCCCTGGTGGATGTTGATCAAGTCAGTGACGATATTGGGATTTACCAGAGTGCACTCTTCTCTGGCACTCTGCAATGGATTCATTCAAGGCCTGGCTCCACTCTGAGTTCAGTTTCGTAGCACTCACGGTGCCGCTCAGCTTCAACTTCGGCGGTTTCCGGGGAAGGAGACTGTCCGTTCAGAGGATCGGGTGGATCCAAACTCGGTCCAGAGGTGGGCCACATAACCATAAGTTGCAACAGAGGTCTGAGTTTCGTAAACTCGTCTCCAAAATTCCAGAGGAACCTGAGGCATTCCAATAGGAGAGGTGCTTGATAACATTAAGCTTGCACACCATCAATCGATCAGTCGTATTTATTGAGCACTTACTATAATAATGTTGGTATTTGTTAAGCGCTTACTATGTGCAGAGCACTGTTCTAAGCGCTGGGGTAGACACAGGGGAATCAGGTTGTCCCACGTGGGGCTCACAGTCTTCATCCCCATTTTACAGATGAGGTAACTGAGGCACAGAGAAGTTAAGTGACTTGCCCACAGTCACACAGCTGACAAGTGGCAGAGCCGGGATTCGAACCCATGACCTCTGACTCCAAAGCCCATGTTCTTTCCACTGAGCCACGCTGCTTCTCCTGGGCAGAGCACTGTACTAAGCACTTGGGAGAGGACAGACTCGGTAGACATGTTCCCTGCCCACAACAAGCTTACAGTCTGCATCCATAGGCAGGTACAGAAACTTAAGGCATGATTTGTTCTCTTCAAAATCTGTGACTCTCTTCTGAGATTGGGACCATTTCCGCCCAAGTAGCTCTGCTGTTCTTTGGAATCTGTGATTCCATTAATCTCAGGGCAATTCGGCAATAGAAAATGAGTCAGTCTCCAACTGACATCTGCTTCATCCACATATGAAGCTTTACAGTGCTCTAGACCAAAGTGAATTGGGGAATCTGCTATGGCTTCTCTGTGAGGTCACTGATCTCCCCTGAGGTCATCCAAGAGGGCAGCCAAACAGGAACAGTAGAACCTTGCTCTAGGTTTGCACACTGGGAAAGAGGAGACAGGGAGCCTGCAGATTCTACCTCAAGGGCTCTGAATGAGAGGGCAAAGTGGGTTCTGTCCTCAATGCAGCATGGCCTAGTGGAGCACGGGCCTGATAGAGGACCTGGGTTCCAATCCTGCGCTCTCTCACTTGTCTGCTGTGTGACCTTGGACAAGTCACTTAACTTCTCTGGGCCTCAGTTACCTCATCTATAAAATGTGGATTAAGAGTGTGTACCTCATGTGGGACAGTGACTGTGTCCAACCTGATTAACTTATATTTACCCTAGTGCTTAGAACAGTGTTTGGCACATAATAAGCACTTAACAAGTACTATAATTATCACTGTTATTCTTATTACTTTTATTACCTGGGTTCTAATACCGACTCTGCCACTTGTCTGCTGTGTGACCTCAGATAAGTCACTTAACTTCACTGGGTCTCAGTTGCTTCATCTGTAAAATGGGGAGTAGGACTGTGAGCCCTGGGTAGGACAGGGCTGTGTCCAACCCGATTATCTTATATCTGTCCCAGCACTTAGTATAGTACCTGGCACTTTGTAAGCACTGAGCAAATAAATACCATAAAAAAAACAGCAGGAAATGGAGGGTCTCTTTCCTAAAAGACAGTGTCCTGCTGACAGCCCTTCTCTGACACTGGTTGGGGGAGATGATCTGGACAATGCTAATGTTGGAATAAACTAGGGGAGACTTCTCAGCTTTTCTCATAGGCCAACAGTTGGGGGAGGTGCACTGAGGGAAAAAGGAGTCAGGCAGAGCTGCCAAATAAGACAGAAGAACCCCAGTTTGCAAAAAAATCCAGAGTTGATGTTTTTCTTGCCTCCAAACCCCCAACCCTCTCATGCTGAGCTGCCCCTCAAACTTGTGGCTTTATCACCATCAATCAGGGCCCTAGTGGGAAAGGTATCTACCGGGCCACCTGCTCTAGACCTGGGGCAGGCGGGGTGAGGGTCAGGTGGGGTGGTATTGAGGGAGGAACAGCTCTGCTGGGAACACTTCACACCTGTACTCTGATAAGCTTGGTCTAATGGGAGTCTCTGTTTCCAGAGGCAGGGAGGTTAGTAGCCTGAAAGTTTCCAGGGACCTGAGATCCAGGAAGCTTCAGAACAAACAGGGACACTCCATCTGCCCTGAACAATTATCATGAAACTCAGCTTATGGAGCTATAAGGACCTTTTGTGAGTCCTGGAGTTGGAGAGGATGAGAAGAGTCTAATTATGGCTCTGCCAATTGCCTGCTGTGTGACCTTGGACAAGTCAATTCATTCTTTAGGCCTCTGTTTCCTCATCTGTAAAATGGGGAATAAATACTTGTTCACCCTTCCACTTAATTTGTGAGCCCAGTGTGAGACAGGGACTGTGTTTGATTAGCTTATATATATCCCAGTGTTTAGTGTAGTGCCTGGCACCTTGCAAGCACTTAAATACAGTTTATCATTATTATTAGAAAACAGTCTAGGTAGCAAACTCCTTCTACTCATGCAGCACTAGAAATTAGCTCTTACCTGAACACCCATGTGTACGAGTCAGACAGCAGAGGATATGGGCCCTGCCCTCTCCAAACCCCCAAATTTAAAGAGATAAAATGGATGGACACTGCAGTCCTATGGGGAAAATGAGAGTTTTCTGCTTCATTCCACCTGGTTCCAGGCCACAGGAGCCTTGAGTGAGGGTTTTTCTCTTTCCCGCAGGGGACAGTACACACAACTGGTAGGGGAAGAGGGAATTCAAAGTCCCTCTGCTCCCTGTTTTGTGAATTTGTCAACCCCTCTCACTCTTCATCCTGGGTCTGGCATAAAAGAGTTGCACCTCTCTCTCCCCCGACCCCCCAACACCCCCCCAACCCACTCTGGGCCATTCAAACAAACACACACCCTCACTTGCTCTCTCCGCCAACCCGGCTATTTCTCCCCTTGGGTTAAATCAGGGGTGAGTTTGAGAAGCTGCTCAGCTTGCCTCCCAAGCGAGGTCATCACTCTCCCCTGAGGCCAGCCATGCCGGAACAGAAGAACCTTGCTCTAGGTTTGCACATAGGGGAAGGGGGAGAGGGGAGACAGGGAGCCTGAAGATTCTTCCTCAAGGGCTCTGAATGAGAGGACAAACTGGTTTCTGTCCTCAATGCAGCATGGTCCCGTAGAAAGAGCACTGGCTTGATTGAAGACCTGGGTTCTAATCATGGCTCCGCCACTTGTCTTCTGTGTGACCTTGGACAAATCACTTAACTTCTCTCGGCCTCAGTTACCTCATCTGTAAAATGAGGATTAAGAGTGAGGAAAAGAAGGGTTGAGGCCAACCAGGACCCTCCCTGATCACAGCATGGTCTAGTAGAAAGAGCACAGGCCTGGGAGCCAAAGGAACTGAGTTTTAATCCCAGCTCTGCCACTTTTCTGCTGTGTGACCTTGGGTAAGTCACTTCACTTCTCCATGCCTCAGTTCTTTCATCTGCAAAATGTGGATTCAATACCTGTCCTCCTTCCTAAGACTGTGAGCCCCATGTGGGACCTGGTTATCTTGTATCTACCCCAGTGCTTAGTACAGTGCATGACTCATAGTAAGCACTTAAAAATACCCCAATTATTTATTGTTTAGGGTTTTGTTCAAGGTCGTGGGTTTTAATTCTTCCACTTATCTGCTATGTGACCTTCGGAAAGTCTTTTAACTTCTCTGTTCCTCAGTTCCTTCATCTGTATAATAGGGATTAAGACTGTGAGCCCTACGTGGGACAGGGACTGTGTCCAACTCGATTGTCTTATATCTACCCCAGCGCTTATAACAGTGCCTGCCACATAGTAAGCGCTTAACCAATACCATAATAATTATTATTCAACCGGCCCTTTCCCTGTGGCACCTGGAATTAGAACTACTCTCAGGTATGTGCTCATAACTGCTTCCCAAGGGGCTGGACACTCATGCTTTAGTGACTGAACTTGGCTTAGAGAGCGTGAGAGGGTGCAGCGGTGGTACAGCTGGTCACTGAGCCGGGCACCATAACAACAGCTCAAGGGCATCAAGATCTCCAGCTGTATAAAGTAGAATCGCACCAAACTCAAGCCACCTTTTCTAGACAAGCAGAAATGGCGTTTCTGTGGGTGGCCATCTGCCTGGCTCTCCTTGGTAGCTCTTATGGTAAGTCTGGCACCTTCTAGGGGCTTTCTGTCATCTGTACAGAACCCTGGAGAGACCCATCTGCCCCGAACAGCCCAGGCGGGGCTACTCTTGGACACCTAACTGGGCTGCCTGCTCGTCAGAGGAGCTTTTACCTTGGAGCTCACTACCAAGTTGATGCAGCCCACAGAAGCCTCCTGAGAAAGAGATTTGTTGGAGAAGAGCAGAGGATGAAGAGGAGGAAATTGGCGGGGGTGGTGAGGAGAGAATGGGTAGACATGGGGAACACAGGGTAATGGTTGGGAGGGGGGCGCTTCCATCGCCTCAGCCTTAACAATCGGAAGCTCCTGCTGGAGGTGAGGGTGGTGGGGGGGAATATTGGGTCGGGTCAACTGTGCCGAGAGATGTCCCCTACGTGTCCTCTGCCCTCCTCACCAGGCCTGGTCTGGTTCTGCTCTAGGCTGTGGGATCCCAGCCATTAGGCCTGCTATCAACTTTTCCCAGAGGATTGTGAACGGAGAGAACGCAATGCCTGGCTCCTGGCCCTGGCAAGTGTCCTTGAAGGTAAAGACCTTAAAGACCTTTGTCTTTGGGGACAGGTCAGAGAGGGCCTGTAGCTGCAGGGAAGGGTGGAATGAGATCCCGGGGTCAGGGAGGCAGGTATTGAATCCCCATTTTACAGATGTGGAAACTGAAGCCCAGAGAAGTTAAATGGCTTGCCCAAGGTCACACGGCAGGCCAGTGGTAGAGCTGGGATTAGGACCCAGCTCTTTCCTCAAGACCCCACTGCTTCCCAGTTGCTAAACTGGAGGGAACCCTCATTCAAGAAGCAGCGTGGCTCAGTGGAAAGAGCATGGGTTTTGGAGTAAGAGGTCATGGGTTCGAATCCCCACTCAGCCACTTGTCAGCTGTGTGACTTTGGGCAAGTCACTTAACTTCTCGGGCCTCAGTTACCTCATCTGTAAAATGGGGATTAAGACTGTGAGCCCCACGTGGGACAACCTGATTCCCCCTGTGTCTACCCCAGCGCTTAGAACAGTGCTCGGCACATAGTAAGCGCTTAACAAATACCAACATTATTATTATTATTATTTCTCCCTAGCCAGTTTATGATTTGGCCTACTTGCCGCATTAAACTAACCCTCCCCTGTCCCAGACTCAGGGGCTAGTTCTCCAGTCCAAACCTGCTCAACAGCCTGTTTCCCACTTCCCTCTCCTCTCCCTCCCTCAGGAAAGAAGCAATGGAGTTCACTTCTGTGGCGGGTCCCTCATCAACCAGTACTGGGTGGTCACAGCTGCCCACTGCAACGTGAGGTGAGGATGTTTTTCTGCCAGGTGCTGTGACAGGATCCTCCAATGGAGTTGGACACTGCTCCCAAGAGGCCAGCCGGCCAACCCATCCCCAAATCTAGCACAATTCCCAGGGATGGATGGACAGATGATTTGCTCTTTTCTAAAATATCTAGGCATTCTCCTCTGGTGTTTAGGTAGCCCCTGGCTCAGCCACAGTAGAAGCTGCAAGCTGGGCTCAAGGGGGCAATGACTGGACTTGGGAAGCTTGCATCTCTGGAGAAAAAGAACAAAGGCCTAGCTAGGACTGCCCTCCGACTCCAGCCTGTTGAAGCGCTCACTCCATGACTTCTCACCCCAGGTTCCCAGGGCAGGCCCTGACACTGGGCAGTTGCTCAAGAAGCCAAGAGAAACCCTTGCTTTCCCTGCTCTGAGGCCCAGAATTCTGAAATCAATTTTCTTCCCCCCATCCCCACCTCTTGCTTTCAGGCTCTCTCAGATGAGGGGCCATTCCCAGTGACCAACTCTTTCCTTCCAGCTCTCCCTCTGACCCATGTTACACCCACGTGGGTCACTTCTCAGCTCTCTCCTGAGATACTGGGCCTCCCACTCCCTTGGCTGCTGCTTCCCTTCCCTGTCATGCAGAAAGGGGTAGAACAGCACCCTAGACCTCTGGGGAAAAAGGGCTAATCTGTGCTCCATTCACCCTACAGCCCAAACCGCCACATTGTCGTCCTTGGACAATATGACTTGACATCCAACTTTGAGCCCATTCAGGTCAAGACCATCTCCATGGTGAGTCTCTAATCACAGAAGCAGTGTCTGCTTCACCAGGACACCGAGGCCCAGTAGTGGCTTTGGAGGCAGGGGTGGACAAGTTATCCCTCTAAGCCAAGAGCGATGCTTGCGGCAGAGAGGCCCAGGAACCCTCCAGGGCTGCCAGATGGGCCCCAGAGCCACCCGAGTGAAGCAAGACACTGATCTTATGCCGGGGGCCCAAATGGACGGTGGCAGTGCCTGAGCCTCAGCCCTGCCCTAAGGATAAGCGTAAGGATGGGAGTGAGCGAGAAGGTGTCAGGAGGGCTGCTGTAGGAGCTTGGGGGCTCAGGCTGGGATCCGGCTGAAGCTACAGGCCCCAAAGTCATTGCTCTGGGAGGAGGTGGTTTGGATCAGCAGGCCTAATTGGGCTCCGTTTACTTCCTTGGATTTCTAAAGAAGCAAGAACCTTCTCCTCTGTAACTCCTCCCATCTAGACCTCTGGGCCCTGCTCGCTGGCCCTTTGCCTTGAACAAACACCCTCTAAAACCAACATCCTTGCTACTTTAATCTCTCTGCTTAAACCTACCGGCTACATCGGTACTCTAGAGACACCCCTACAGGAGAAGATGCTGTCCCCAGCAAAGTTATATTTTTCTGCCTTCAAACCCTGGGCGTTCTGCTCCGGATCCCACCTCTGGACCTTTAATAATCGGGAACAAGTAGCATGGACTATCTCCTCACCACCCCTGTCTACATCCTGCAGGCCATCACCCACCAAGGCTGGAACCCCAACACCATGAACAATGACATCACCCTACTGAAACTCTCCTCCCCCGCCCAGCTGACCCCCGGCGTCTCCCCCGTCTGCCTGGCCTCCCCGAATGAGGTCCTCCCCCAGGGGCCTACCTGTGTCAGCACAGGTTGGGGTCGCATCAGTGGCGAAGGTATAGTAGGGCTATGTGGTGGGGGATTCCAAGCAGTTCTCAGATTCGGAGTAATCTGGCCTCCGACACACACACCCCCAACCGGGTGCCTGGCCCACAAGATGCCAAGATTGAGACACAGGAACCCCTGAGTCCCCTGCTTAACAGTGGCTTCCATTAACCTCTATTGGCTGCCAGCAGAGTGGTTTTTCAATCCCTGGCCATCCCCACAGATATCAGGACTGATGCAGAATCCCATCCCCTTCCTCAGGGCCCAATCACTATGTGCTAATAACGGGGCCTGAATAGCAATACCTGAAGGCAATGGGGTGGATGCAGATATTGACCCAAGAATCTCACTTTCCTTTTTGGATTTGCAGATAACATCGTCCCCCCTCTCCTGCAGCAGGTGGTTCTGCCCCTGGTAACCGTGAACCAGTGCAAGGCATACTGGGGGAATCGCATCACTGACTCCATGATCTGTGCTGGTGGCCAAGGATCCTCCTCCTGCCAGGTAGCGCTTTTGGCTGGCCTGCCTCTGAGCACGCCTGAGATGGGAGTCTGACCCTGGTTTCCATCCCTAGGTCTTTGTGGGACTCAGTTCTTTTGGGTGTCCCTGAACACCTTCCTGGAGGCAAGAGTCACAGGCTGGACTGGGGTGTGCTGGGGCAAACCTCTCATCTTCAACAATCACTGTTTCCTTTCAGAGAAAAGAGACTGATCACAGTGCAGCCCCATCTCTCCACACTATGCTACCCGTACCCCACAACCCTATCTCCCCAAATACATACCCTCACCAGCTGCTCCTTAGGTGGCTCTCTGCCTTCCCTCTACACCCAGCTCACCTGGCTTTTCTCCTCCCACTTCCTCAGGGTGACTCTGGTGGCCCCCTCGTGTACCTGAAGGGGAACTCGTGGGTCCTCATCGGAATAGTCTCCTGGGGAACCAACAACTGTGATGTGAGTTCACCTGCCATGTACACCCGTGTCAGCAAGTTCAGTACCTGGATCAACCAGGTTGTGGCCAGCAACTGAGGAGCCCTGTCTCTGGACTGGAGGGCAGCAACTGCTCAGTGAGCCAGGAAGACAAAGTCAGGCCAGGGGAGCCCCCGCTCCCCCCGCCCACCTCCATCAGGCTTTACTTCACTGCGGCAGCCCTTTTTGTCCTCGCTTATCTCTGTAGTGTAATAAACTCGCAATATCCTCTGAGACATGGTTCTTACTGTTATTTCTACTCCACTCCTCCCTTCCCAGTGGGATGAAAAGGGCACAAACAGAGGAAAGACAAATGGTGCTTTAGATCAGAAGTTCATTACGGGCAGGGAACGTGTCCATTAATTCTGTTATACTGTACTCTTCCAAGCAGTTAATAGAGTGGTCTGCTCACAGTAAGCACTCAATAAATACCACTGACTGAGGGTTTAGATGGTCTTCCAATTTGCCACTGAGGAAGACCCCATAAAGGCCACGAGCTGCTGGCCCGACTCCACGGAGAGGCCCGGCCCAGAGGACCCCCTGGGGAATGCCTGCCAGGGAATGGCTCTCCCTCCGATTGCCAAACAAAAATCACTCCCAACTCAGCCTTACCTCTGGGAATAGGAGAGTGCCTATTCTCCTGGGCTGCGGGAAGCTATTGTGGGTCCCCTGAGAAAGGAGTCAGACTGTAAATGGAGAAACCAAGCTCTCTTCTCCCCACATCCCCGTCCCCCCCCACAAAGCCACGCAATACAACTGAACCTCACCAAAGGAGGGGCTGGGGGCTGCAGACTGGGAAGCAGCTAGGCCAGCAGAAGGGACCCAGGTAAAACTGCTTGTTGGCAGGCAAGTCCCTGGGCCAGCCTCTAACCAAGGAGAAGGGTCAGAGGTCATCAACAGTCAATGGGGACCCACAAGGACCAAATCACTAGCAGGAGGGGACAGTCCAAGATTTATTGAATACGCAGGATACATTTACAAACTGAGTACACAAAATAAATAACTATACAATCCTAGTCTGAATGCTAAGCATTCCCAGGAAGTACAGATCAATTGAGGAGCGATCCCTTAGTGTAAAAAAGTACCCGGGACAAATCAGACTCTTCCCCTGCCCCCCAACCCACCCCAGGGAGAAGTTGGAACAGAGCATGTAGGGGGTGGGATTTGGCACTGGAGAAAATCCAAGGCTGTGGACCAGGGATCTGTGACCTACCGTTTCAAAAGGGCACCTTGGGCAAAGGGAAGGATTCTGCGGCTCCTGGCTGGCAGGGCTAGTCACAGAACTCCCTTCACCTGGGCCAGAATCACTTCTGTGCACTTTTTACCCAGGGACCATTGTGGCTCACAAACCTTCCACTAAGAGACTCTACAGGAGTGTGGCAGTGTATGTTCATGACTGCTAGAGATGGGGAGGAGGTGGAAGGTGCTGAAACACCCAGTTGTTCCTCAACACCCGGCCCTCGGAACAGCCCACCACCCCATCCTTTCCCCTACCTGAGGATGGCTCTGCTCCCTCGGTGCATGGCAACATTCGGCCTTCCCAGAGCCGTGGAGACAGAGCCAAGATCTAGTCCCAGCGAGCCCCAGCCGCTCACAATCACATATTCCCAACCCCAGGGGGGCCAGGGTGACCCATACCAACCATTAGGCCAACCACAACTCGCCTGCTGCTTTGCTTTTGGGGGCATGCTCTGGGAGGATCGCTCCTGTCTGGGCAGAAAAGCAGGACCCCGCAGTAGGCCACTGAGCCAACAGGAAACAAGAGTACATCAGGGAGGTCCTAAGAGGTGAGGGCAGGCAGCTCGCAATTCTTAGTTAACAAGAGGCCTGGAGAAGGATCAACTAGAAGGCCCCTAATGAAATCCCAACCTAGTGTCTCATACTACACACCACACACACATTCTCTCTCTCACACTATCATTTTGGCTTAACAAATGGTCACAGGGACCCATTTCTCTTCCCTCCCCTGGGGAAAGTAAGGGGCAGGAAGTCCAGTGACCCGGGCAATGCTCCATTTATCGCTGAACCAGAAAGGCCTGAGTTATGGCTTTTATAGGAAACAGCCAACTTAATCTTTGCATTCATGTCCCATCCTGGTCCAGGCTGGAGGGGAGCCCAAGCCTCACCTCCCTGGGGAATTCCCCTCTCCAAACAGAAACACAGTTAGCTGGGGAACTCATGCTATGAATTCTGAAGTCACATCTGTCCCCAGGCCCCTTCAGAAAAGTGCTGGGAGAAGGCTTAGAAAGCTCAGTCTGAGGACCAATCGACAGTGGAGATTGGTCCCTGGGGTGGGGCCAGACCAAGGAAAACTGTGAGCGGCAGAAAACCGAGACCCTAGATACTGAAGGCCAGAATGAAGAGGCAAAGGAGGTACTACCCGGTGGGGCTGCCGATCATTAGGGCTTCTCTGGCCTCACTGTTGCTTCATTCCATATCACACTTCTAGCTTCCTGCTGTTGCTTTCCCTGAGCCCTGTTGGAGTCAAGGGCATAAGATCTCTCTGCCCACTTAAAAAGTCCAGCCCAGCCACTCACTGGAGCCGATTCCCCAGGTGCTGGGGAGTAGAGGGAGTCTGTAGGGAAAAATTTGTCAGGGGACAGTTTGGCACTGGGACCAAGGTGCTGGACAGTGTGCAGGGCAATGCTTGGAGGATCCCCTCATTCTTGTCTCTTCTGGAACAGGAGAGAGGCCTTAGAAAGGCACTTGGTTTGACTTCATCTTCCTCCTAGGCCTAGTAGAGGACAGATTTACACAGTATTGCTAAGTTCCACTTGGAGGGGGACTTCCCTGCCTGCCCAAGAACCAATCCTGGGAAAAGCAGGGAAGCAGGTGAGGGAGAGCACTCATAAAGACAATAATGGCAGGGATCTCAAGAAGTCATCTGATTCACTTCCTCACCTCTAGGTCTCCAGGTCAGTTGGGTCATTTGTCTTAGCACAGCAGGGTGCACCCCAGCTTCACCAACCCCTTACTCATCCAATCTTTAAAGGAGCCCCCTCTATCTCCTTCTAGGTAACTACAACCAGAGGAGCTTCCCAGGGAGCTGGAGAGATGGGGAGCTGGAAAGATAAGGAGCATCTCACATTTCCCCTCCCCAAGATATCCAGGCTCAGTTGGTGAATCCAGTTCAGGTCTGAGCTGGACTGAACCAGAAATGACCGCCACCTCAATTCCAGGGGGTGCTGTTATATACATGGGGGCTGCTTCAAGGACTGCAGGAAATGGTATTCTCAGCAGCCCAAGGGACAACTGTGCATGTGTGAAACTATCACATAGCATCCACCTGCAGGTGAACGCTGAGCCACTTGGCCACTTCTGGTCCAGAAGCACCACCGCCACAAGTCCAAAATGCCAACAATGGGGGCAGGAAGACAGCGCTATAAGGTCGGATCTCATTCCGGTCTACTCACAGCCTCTGCAGGGCTCTACCCCAGGACAATAGTGGCCAGGGAGAGAATGCAGCAAGGAGCAATTGCCACCAGGGCCGGCTTTTACAGACATCTGGCTGCCTTGAGGTTGGGGGGGGGACGACGACGACACTGCCTCCTCCCTATCAATCAATGGTATTTGTTGAGCACTTACCATGTGCAGCGCACTGTACTGAGCGCTCAGGACAGTACAATAGAGTTGGTAGATACATGCCCTGTCCAAAACACGCTTACCTCGGACTGTAAACTTGTCGTGGGGAGGAAATGTATCTGCCAACTCTGTTGTGCTGTACTCTCACAAGAGCTTAGTACAGTGCTCCGCACAAAGTGCTCAATAAATACCAGATTGCCTCCTCCCTAGGTGGCAGACACCATCCAACCAGATGCGTGCAACACTGCACACGTTACATCAGGCACACGGAGCAATGTAATGATGTCAGAGGGATGCCCACCTGAATCCACTCAAACAGAAAGCATTTCTTGGTGGGGGGGGGGGGGTAGCTCTGATTCTCCCATCCTCCCCTCTTGCCTGAACCATTGCATTTCCCTCCCAGGTCCATCCTCATAAACACTAGCACTGCTTTCAGCTGTAGGACTTGGAGGTGGAAGCCGGAGAGAAGCCGAGGTTGTGGGGGGGGGGGGGGGAGAGTAACCTCATTAATACCGGGTCCTACATGGCCGTACTGTTGCCCATGGCTCTCTCCCCGCGGCTTAGACTCTCTGCCTAGTGCTCTCCCTAAGTGCTCAGTGAAGCAGCGTGACTCAGTGGCAAGAGTCCGGGCTTGGGAGTCAGAGGTCATGAGTTAGAATTCTGGCTCTGCCACTTGTCAGCTGTGTGACTGTGGGCAAGTCACTTCATTTCTCGGTGCCTCAGTGACCTCATCTGTAAAACGGGGATTAAGACTGGGAGCCTCAAGAGGGACAACCTGATGACCCTGTATCTACCCCCAGCGCTTAGAACAGTGCTCTGCACATAGTAAGCGCTTAAATATCATCATCTCCAAAATAGGAGAATCTCTCCAAAGCAGACACCCCAGTTGGCCACTAGATGTCCCTCTAAGCCCCCAAACGGCAGCTTGGCCCAAGGAACCCTCACTATCCTCTCCAGGCAGCATCTGGGGCTAAAGAAAAAAACCGAAATCGAAATAGGGCTCTGCTTTTTCACCTGGGAAGAACCCCGCAGAGGCAGAAGCCTCATTCGCCTCTCACCCAGGGAGTCAGAAGACAGACCTGTGGGAAAGAGGGAAAGAGTGAGGCGAGGAAAGCCTGAGAACAGCAGTGGTGAGGGTGGCTGATTACCCCAGTAGAAACATGAGGATGTCCATGAGGGGAGACATATAAGAACCAGAGGAGCAGCAGCTCAGATGGGGGCTGTCAGCCAGGGGCTGCTGCAAGAGTGATCAGAGAGGGGACGACTCACCTCCAGACCAGGAGGTTTAGGATAATCGCTCAACAAATACCACTGATTGGATGGACCAGGTGGATGTGTCGTGCGGCTGCCAGGAGGGCAGCCACCTTTGGGACTGGGCCCCAAAAGTTGGCCACTTGGGGATGTCACTGTCAGGCTGAGCTCCAACCTTTGCTCTGGTATGGATATCCGAAGGATGGTACCCATTCTGCACTTAGCGAGGATTAAGGGTGAAGTAATCAGGGTGCCTCAGGGAATGGATGAAATTGGTGGTCAGACATGGATGGTGTAAATTTTACTCTCTCTCTCACATACACACACATACATATGGTGTGAATTTTACTCTCTCTCTCACACACACTCACTCTCTCTCTCTGACTCTCTCTTTCATTTATGGAAAATTCCTACAGAAAGCCTTGCCATGGGAAAGAATCTGGACTGCTCAGACTCCCAGTCCTATGGCCTCCTGGCTTTTTCCCCCCACAAACAGGGTCTGAAGAACATGGGCCCAGATCACCTGCTGGGCACAACAGGCGATTTGTTGCAGTGACTCAGTGCCACTCACACCCTTTTTAGTGGTTCCTCCAGCCCCCTCGCTCAATTCCAACCTGAGTCACCAAATCTTGCGCAGAGAAACCTCATTCCCACCACGACAAAGCCCTTAAGAAAGACACATCCATTGGCAAAAGTGCACCGTCTGGTCCTTATCAGAGACGATGTCCTTGGATCTCTTTTCCGCAGCCACACGGGAAGAGAACTCAGACGTCATCTCCAGATTCTTTGCGTTTCCTTCTTCTGGAAAGTCTATGGCCTTCGGTGACCTATGCCACACCATCCCCTGACTAGAGGACATTCTGAGGCCTTAAAAACACCTCGAGTCAACCGTAACCCCCACCATCAGGAAACAGAAATGGGGGGAAAAGACATAACACCAGGGCAAGGCAGACGACTTAGTGCAGTTGCTGAGTCTTAGGTGGGCTACAAGTGCAAGTGAGCCAAAAGCAAAACTTCACATATGGGCAGGGAGCTTCTCCCTTGGGTGACACAGCACTGTCTTTAGGCAGAGTGGAGAGAAGAAAGAGCAAGGCTGCCAACTGCATCCAGCCAACCAACCAAGCTCACGCAGAAAGGCACTAGCATCTGCCAGAGAACTGTGGGCCAGGATGGATGAGACAGGTCCAACGCAAACCTGCAGCAAAGAGCAGGAGCACAAGACTCCAAGGTCCCCAGCATACCAAGCTCTACTCTCCGTACGGACAAATGAGGACGGGGAAGGCTGGAGAGAGCTCTCGTGGAAAGGAATCCAATAATGGCCAAGATGAATGAGCTAGAATCAGCCCGGAGTCATTGCAGATCCCACACTGACTTCAACATGGAAGCCTGGGATTGAGCCACATACATTAGCCAAGACAGAGCTTCTGGGCTGCTCAGGAACCCTCCGGGCATTGCCAGGAAACCTAGATGCTGCCCCATCCGAATTCTGGGTAAGAAAACCCCAAACTCAATCTGGCCCACTGGTAGAGAAGGTCTCTCTTCTTCCCTGACCTCACCAGACATAGCCACACCCAAGGCCAAGGACCAGTCGGCTCTGCTCTAAAGATAGCAGAGCGCTCCGGCCACTCCCCATCTTCCAAAGGCAAGAATGGATGGGAGGCTGAACTGGAGAGCTTCCCACTTTCTGGGGCACAGTGACTCCTTGAGACAGCCCTCTTCTCCCAGGTGAGACCCAAGACCTGAGGCAGGGGGAATTCCCCCATGCTTTACCCAGAGCTAGGAATGGGACTCTGGGTAGAGCGGCTCAAAACGGTCCCGTAATCAAGTGCCCCTGGGGTAACACTTCCCCTGCTGGGCAGACTGACAGCACTTGCTGTCCCCGGTGCCCTCCTCTCAGTCATGAATGATCGAGCTGGAGAAGGGTCAAAGACCTTACGGAGTCAGATGATGCCACCACCACCCAACCCTCGGAAGGACACAGAAATCTGGACTAGGGGACTCTGGCCGAGGGTGGGGGGGAAGTGCCCAACTCTGGGACAGATGATTTTTTTCCCCCGGAGGTAAGAGGATGCTGTCCTGCCATCTGCCCCCAGGGAAATGGCTCACTGTACAGAAGGCAGAGTTGGAGCTTTGGGGATTTCAAAGAGTGCTAACTACATGAGCACATTTTAAACCCTTCCTCTTCCCACGGGAGTCCAGTTCTCCCTCTCCCAGTGCTGCTTACAACAAAATGGAACCAGTTTACAGCACCCCAGCCAGAGATGTTCGTTTTCAGGAGTGCTGGTGACACCTCTCCAATTCCCAAGCATCATCCTCGCGTCCTCCTCCTCCAAAGAGGAGCCCCGGAGATGAAGATAAGCCGGATCGGGTCCTTGGAAGCTGTTGGTCTTGCTGTTCCCCTGAGCAAGGAAGAACTGAGGAGGAGGCAGATAATGTCAGCTGCAGCTTCCAGCAAGGACTGTTAGTGGGGAAGGACCAACACTGAACAGTACAACCAAATCTCGGCTCAAGGCAGCCTGGCCAGCAGACACCCCTTCCAGTTTTAGCCAGAGGCTGCCAGGGAAAGGAGAAGGCTTTCCAGGGGGGATTGTTTCTTTAAAGGGGGGGAGGATGTGCAGGGGGGGAGAATGGGGATGCTTTTTTTTTTTTTTTTGGTCTTGGGTTTTCCAGTGCACCAAAAAACACTGTTTTCAGGGTCTTTCCAAACCCACTCCCTCCTGCATAGAGTCTCAGACTACTTACTACTGCCCAAGGTCTGGGCTCCAAGGCGCCAGACAGACATACATGTCCAACCATTTCCCATCCTGCCCTCTCTCCTTGTGACAAGGGGACTATAAAAGGCTATCAAGTTTTTCTTTAGCTCTGGAAAGGCAATATGGTGAATCACAGAAACCTCCATTTACTCCAGCAGTGCAGGAAACACCCTGCAGGAGTCCAACAAGAGCTGGGCTCTCTGGCTGGAGCCCACCAAACACCCATGTGGGTCCATGGATGTGGATGCTTGTGTGCATATATACACATATACACACACGTACATACACACAGTCATGGTCTAAGGCCTTAGATTCTGGCACCAATAAACTCTGGGGAGCTGGACCCACACGGTGACTGTCCTTTTCATTTGGTCCTTAGCTGACCTTTGTGTGAGTAGAGGCACTTTGGAACTTGTGACACTGGCCCACTTTGGCCTGGCTGAGCCCGGGTCACGAAGGACAGGAAGGTTTCACTCTTCCACCTGTGCACTGGCTCCTGACAGCCACCCCACCCCCACTTCCCCCAGAAAAGCACAGATTTCATGAGCTGCTGGCCAACCTCATTTCCCCCGGCTGTAGGGTCAGGAGGTAACAGGAGCCCGGATGTCTCAGTGGACACGTCATGAGGGCGAGTTTCACCGTCCCTCCTTCTCCCCCCCAATTCCCAGCCCTCTCTCCAGCCCAGCCAGGGATGGGGGGAGGAAGATAGGGGTGCATCTGGGAAGACTTCAGACGGGTTCCTCCCCCGTGAGGCCCTCAGCCGTTGTACTGCTGCTGGTAGCGCAGATTGAGTTCACGCAGCTCCCGTTCACGCACCCGCCGGGACTTGTTGGACTTGGTGGAGCGGCTCGAACGGGTGGACTGGGCTGACTTGGTACTCTGGCAGCGGGAAGATGCCCTCTTGAGGAGATTCTGAGAGATAGAGCGGTGTAGGTTCTTCATGGACGAGGAGGCAGCCATGCTGACCACCCACGGGTGCTTTAAGGCTTGTAGGGCTGTCATCCGGTCCCCAGGATCCACAGTCAGAAGGCGGTCAATGAAATCCTTTGCCAGGTTGGACACGCTGGGCCAAGGCTAGAAAAATTTCAAGGGGAAAAACACATTAAGGCCAAAGACCATTTGGCATGACCGACCCGTTTCCCTGAGCTCCCTTTTTCTGAAGGCTTCCCCATCCCAAAGGCCTGCCGGGCATGATCCAGGAGAAGAGGCAGCCCCGACTGCTAACAAGCTGTCTGGGGGAGGGACACCAGCACCGGGCGGGCCTTAGCCTTCGGGCTACTGAGCCACATCGCTGGGGAATCTCGCCAACCCTCATCCCCCAGGCCATCCTGGGGCCTCACTCCAGCGGGAAGGACACACGATTACAGCCTCCACAAGACTCAGATACTGAGAGGGCTGTGGCAGTTGCTGGAGTGGTTACCGTGGCAGCTGGACTCTAAGCCACCAGAAGCCCCAAACTCTGCTCCACCAGCCACAGCACCTTTTGGCTCTTTTGTGTTTTGATTTTTTTTTTTTTTAACTTTACCTTTGTCCTTGTCTTGCTTGATGATTTTGTGTCTTTATTGTTGCATCTTTCCTTATGTATCTGTCGCCAGTTCCTTCCCCTCCTCCACCCCCATTCTCAGACTGAGATCCCCTTAGGGGCCAGACACTACCATGTCTAATCCTCACCTGTGTATTTTCTCCCCAGTGCTTGGGAAAAACACTGTGGCTTTGCCCACAGTAGGTGCTTCATAAATAAATATTACTACTACAAGATTCTAGCACTGCTGCTAGAGTGCTGCTGTTTCTCAGTCTGAGAATCGGTGATGAGTAGCTAAGAATGGTGTTTGTGCATTTCTGAGCGTTCTTTATAAACGACAGCGTAACCCTTCAGGGCTGGCTTTATAAATCACTGCTCCCACGCAATCGGGCCACTTTACAACGGCCTTTCCAATTCCCTACCATGGCAGTTCTCTCTCTGGAGGATTTACTTTTTGTTAATCTCGGTTCCACCATCTACCTGCTGGGAAACATTTGGCAAGTCACTTAACTTCTCTGAGCCTCAGTTCCCTCAGCTGTAAAGTGGAGATTCAATACCTGTTCTCCCGCCTACTTAGACTGAGCCCCACACGGGACCTGATGATCTTGTATCTACCCCAGCACTTAGTACAGTGCTTGGCACAGAGTAAGCATTTGACGAATTCCACAATTATCATTACCCTCATAACTAAAGGTGTAGACATCTGGGTGAGTAGGTAGGAACTGTTGAGAAAGAAGATCCTCCTCCCAGATTGAGGGAAGCAACAAGGGGAATGAGAAAGTACAAAGGCAAATCAAACTGGGTCGCTGATCCTTATGGAGGTGAAACTTCCAAGGCAGTTGAGGGTGGATCGGTCATGCTGATGGCAGTGGGTGATGGGCAGAGGAATAGGTGGGCAGAGTCCTGTGCTGGCCATCACTTCCTGCAGAACCTCTTGCTAAAGTGGCCAAAAAGAGACCAGAGGGGCAGCAGTCCTGGCCAGAATTGGGTTCCAATATCTCTGACTACAGCAGGAGAGACACTTTACCACTGTCCCAGCCCCACAAGCCTTGTGGATAGAGCACAGGCCTGAGAGGCTGAAGGACCTGGGTTCTAATCCCGGCTCTGCCACTTGTCTGCTGTGTGACCTTGGGCAAAGTTACTTCACATCTCTGGGCCACAGTTACCTCATCTGTAAAATGGGGATTAAGACTGTGAGCCTATGTGGGACAGGGACTGTGTCCAACACGACTACCTTGTACCTACCTCAGAGCTTAGTACAGTTCCTGGTACATAATAAGTCCTCAACGAATACCACAATTATTATTATTATCAAGACACTAAAACAGTGCCCCATCTGGGAATGTTCACTGCTTACTAGGTTCATGTTGGGGAACGGGCAGGGGATTTTCATCACTAACACACCTTTACCCAGTCACATACTCACAGAGCAAATCAGCTTTAGCAACTTGGTTCAATGAAAGCTAAGAGGAAACTCTTTAACAGGAGCAAATTGGATTTCTTTTGCATCCAATTGCTGGGCTTCCATCAGGAGGGGAAGCTGGCAGAGGTTGGGGTGGAGGGGGTCTGTAATGAGGAAATCTCTTCTGGTCAGCAAACACAAATCAGAGTATCGATCTGTTTGTTTCTCGAGAGCTTACCAGCTGAACTCTCAGATTCTCCAATTTTAATTCATTAAATCCCTTTGAAAGCTAACAACATATCACTGAGGCTACAAGTCAAAAGGGGTTGGATGGTTGGGGGTTTCTCAGCATGGGGTCCTGTGGATGGCTCCCGATCACCCCTAAAAAGAACCCAACCCCAGACACTGCCAGACAGATGCAAGGGGATGTCCAGAAAGATTATCATCCCAGACAGGGCAACAACAGGGGGAATAAGAGAGGAGATGAATGCACAATAAATTAGGCCTTTGTTCTTTAGGGAAGGCTGAGCAGAGAGTTCAGTATCCCTGTTCTCTCACAGGAGTAGCCCATGGCCAAGCTGACTGGGACTGGTAAAAAAAGGTGCTCCGCCTTAGGACAGAATTTTTCTGACCACTCAATCCAATACAAAATAAAATCACTTTTCGAGTATACCGCAGCAACGTTGGTCTGTTTGACATCATAAATCTGCCCACTCTTCAGCCAAAGCACTTGTCCTCAACCCTCACCTCTCCACAGTAAACAAGGCCTGCCAAGTCCTCAGACGTAGCTATCCTGCCCTAGATCTAGTTTCTGTCTCTGGAAAGCTGACGCTTGTGATGTTTTGGGACAGGGAGGGAACTGGGCTCTCTGACTCATCATCACCACCACCACCAAGTGGAGGAACCCAAGCAGCAGCAATCCACTCTCATTAAAACACAATTACACAAAACTGAAAGCCTGCTCACTGTGCACTCTCCCCTTTCAGTCCTTAGTTTCCAAACCATAAGTCACAACCTCCCCATGGGCCTTTGACACTCTGCTGGAGTCACCACTCCAGCTGACCTGGTATTCTGCTGAGGTTTGGGGGAAGTGAAGGAGGAAAGCAAAAGGCGATAGGCCTTTTACCAAACAGTCTCCGAGGCTACCAGAGAATCAACCAAGATTCCAGGCAGATCTGGGCCCTGCTGTCACCCCTGGCTCCAGACCCAGAGTACTTTCTGAATTTGCCCTCTCAAGAACCAAGTCAAGAGTTACCATCTGGTGTCACTGAGCTCCATCAATCAATAAAATTTATTGAGCGCTTACTGTGTGCACAGCACTCTACTAAGCACTTGGAAAAGTAAAATATAACAGATGGTAGACATGTTCCCCGCCTGCAACGAGCTTCTGTGGCTTCTGCAAGGATGTCTTCTGCTTCTAGTCACTCTTATCCCTGAAAATACAGAAGGCAGATCTCTGGAAGGGCAAAACTGTGGCTACTCCTCAGGAATTTCTGCAGAGTTTGCTAGACCATCGTGTCAGCATGGGGCCATGCCTGTCTCACTCTGTTCATCACAGCATACAGGCACTAACAAAAATACTTTGGGGGAGTAATGACCCAGCTCTCAAAACCTTGCATGGAGTGGGTCAGGCAAGTCCAGGGTCTCACCATGTAAGGAAAACAATACTACTAAGAGAAAATAACAATAATAATAGCACTTGTTAAGAACTTACTGTGTGCCAAACACCATACTAAGCACTGGGGTAGAGTATAAGCAGATCGAGCTCAGTCCCTATCCCACATGGGGTTCACAAGCTAAGGAGGAATAGGTATTTTATCCCCATTTTTTATGAGAAGAAAATGAGGCACAGATAAATGACTACTTGCCCAAGGTCACACAGCAGGCAAGTGGAGGAGCCAGGATTAGAACCCAGGCCTCCTGATTCCCTGGACGTGCTCCTTCTGATAGGCCATGCTGCTTCTCTAAGGATGAAGGTAGAAGGCCTTCCCACTTCCCTCCTTCTTCCTCTTCCTCCTCCTCTTCCTTCCCAGGACAGCCAACTTTCCAAACTGGGTAAGCCCTGAGAACCCTCTCTCAGGATCTCACCTGGAGAGTTCCTAGTACTCTACCAGTCCAGGCCACGGGAGGGAGAGTCAAGCAGAGGCATGTCCATTCCATTCCGAGCTTGGCCAGTGGCTAGTGAGTGGAAGGCAATCTGCTGCAAGTCAAAACTCAGTCGTGCTGGGCAGCAGTGGCATGGAAGAGAACTGAGGGCAGAGACTCAAGTTTACTCTGAGGAAGAAGGCAATGGTAAACCACTTCCGTATTTTTACCAAGAAAACGCTCTGGATACGCTACCAGAACGATGGCAGATGGAGGTGGGACGTTCTGGGAGAGATGTTTCCATGGAGTTGCTATGGGTTGGAGACGACTCAACTGCATAAGACAAGACAAACCCTGAGAACCCAAGTCCAGTCGAAGCTAAATCCTAGCCTAGCCATAGTCCCAAACTCAAAATGCACTCATCAGGATGCCACTAGAATAACTCCGCTTGATTGTGTGTCCCTTCCCCACTGGGCCCACTTAACATTCCTGAAAAGCAATGACAAGCAACAAGGCCTAGTGGAAAGAGCACGGGCCTGAGAGTCAAGGGACCCAAGTTCTAATCCCAGTTCTGCCATTTGCCTGCTGTGTGACCTTGGATTTACCTTTTCTGAGCCTCTGTCAAATGGGGATTAAATTCCTGATTTCTCTCCTGCTCTGAATGTGAGCCCCAAGTGAGACAGGGACTGGATCTGATCTGATTGTATTTTATCTACCCCAGTACTCAGTACACAGTAATTGCTTAAATACCATAGTTATTATGTCAAGCACAAAGAGAAGGACTGTTCTGTCTGTCACCATCAGGCACCTTTCAGGTGCCCTCTAATTCTCCTCCTGTTAAATCACATAATCCTCACTTTGCCAGCCATCTGTCTCCCACAAATCCTGCCCATGGCCCTTGTTCTAATGCCCTTCAAAGGGTAAAAAACAAAAAAAAAGACAATAGCAAACGATCTGAGGGAGGGGAAGGGACCAGAAATCCAGGCCATATTCCACTTCCTGGAGGGGTGGTAACACAACAAACTCTGCTCCCAACTATTCAAAATGTCTCATCTTTACTTCCTTTAGAGGTAAGATGAATCAATATTTCCCAAATGCAGATAGGTGGAACTAGCAGAAACCCAAAACTGAATTCTCAAAACAGCAAAAGAGACCCCACACCATGGAGACTAAGATTCCCTCACCTCCACTTTCCTGCGCAGTGCTGAGCAGTAATGGCTGAACCACTCCAGTCCTAGAAACAGTTATTTATCAACAGCTTTGCCAAACGCGACAACTTAATTCCTTAATGAAAAGGAAAAGCTAGCAGCTCATGTACCCACTTAGTGGAAAGACACTCCAAAGCTTAAGTAATGACAACAGGAGTAACCAACACAGAGTTCCTAATGGGCAGGCAGACCAAACATCAAGATGAGAACAGATCCTATTCTCTAACACCAGTGAGGTTCTGCAACACTTCTCCTGAACTCCCTGTCATCGGCCACAGCTTTGAGCACCTATGTGCAAAGCTCTGTACTAAGCAACTGGGGAACAATCCAAAAAAAGAGACCCAGTCCTTGCCCTCAAGGAGCTTACAGTCTACTGGCAGCACAAAAGGACAGGGTGGGGGCTGTGGCAAAAAGTGTGTAACTTTGGAATCAGGCTGCTAGGCAGGAACGACTGTCCTTAAGAATTGAGAAAATATTCTAATGGCTTCCTTGAGAGACGAGGCAATAATTTAACAATGCTGGTCAGTGGCCATGTGATGTTGGTATTTGGTATTTGTTAAGCGCTTACTATGTGCCGAGCACTGTTCTAAGCGCTGGGGTAAACACAGGGGAATCAGGTTGTCCCACGTGGGGCTCACACTTAATCCCCATTTTACAGATGAGGGAACTGAGGCACAGAGAAGTTAAGTGACTTGCCTACAGTCACACAGCTGACAAGTGGCAGAGCTGGGATTCGAACTCATGAGCTCTGACTCCAAAGCCCGTGCTCTTTCCACTGCGCCACGCTGTGATTTAACTTTGGAGGAAAACAAAATGTAAACTTCACGTGGGCAGGGAACATATCTACCAAATCTGTTATACTGTACTTTCCCAAGTGCCCTGCACACAGTAAAGTGCTCAATAAATAGAAGCAGCAGCAGAAGCAGCAGCATGGCTCAGTGGAAAGAGCATAGGCTTGAGAGTCAGAGGTCGTGAGTTCTAATCCCAGCTCCACCACCTGTCAGCTGTGTGACTTTGGGCAACTTCTCTGTGCCTCAACTCCCTCATCTGAAAAATGGGGATTAAGGCTGTGAGCCCCATGTGGGACAACCTGATTACCTTGTATCTACCCCAATGCTTAGAACAGTGCTTGGCACGTAGTAAGCGCTTAACAAATACCATCATTACTATTATTAATAAAGAGGATGAATAAATAAAATTGTACCATGATGACCCAATCAATGGTATTCATTGAGCATTTATTGTGTGCAGAGCACGGTACTAAGGGCTTGGGAGAGTACAGTACAATAGAGTTGGCAGACACGATCCCTGCCCACAAGGAGTTTATAGACTAGAGGGGGAGACAGACATTAAAATCAGTCACAGATAGGGGAAACGGGAGAGTATAGGGATACGTACCTAAGTGCCGTGGGGCTGAGAATGGGGTGAATATCAAGTGCTTAAAGGGTACAGAGCTAAGTGCACAGGCAAAATTTCATTCTGCTTTCAGCAGTGTGGCCTAGTGGAAAGAGCAGTGGCCTGGGAGTCAGAACAGCCAAGTTCTAATCCTAGCTCCGCCAAATACCTGTTCTGTGACTTTATACAAGTCACTTGCCTTCTCTGAGATTCAATACCTGTTCTCCCTTCCCCTTAGGCTAGGAGCCCTGGGTGGGACAGATGCTGTCCAATCTGATTATATGGTATCTTGGCACTTAAATATCATATTTACTCTGGGGAAATTACCTGCTGGGGTCTACCCAGGTGTCATCCCATCTGTTCATCTTTGACAATGTTTTCTTTTGGCTCCCTCTCTTCCATTTCTTCTTCTCCCCTTCCCCCCCCTTTCAATCCCAGTCCGTTTCTTATTCTTAGATTGTGAGCCCCTTGGATGCCAGGGACCATGTGTAATTCTCAACCTTGTACTTTTTCCAGCACTTAACCCAGTACTTTGCACCCAATAGGGGCTGCTCCTCAAGAACCCACTCGGAAGATGCAGAGCCTTGAGGAGGGATATAGCTTTGTCCTTCAGTTGTCCGTGCCCAAGGTGGACAGAACCTCTGGCCAGGACTTGAGTTGTACTTTCCAAGCACTTAGTACAGTGCTCTGCACACAGTAAGCACTCAATAAATATGATTGAAGGAATGACACCCCAAAACAGCCAATAGGGGTGTCTTCATAGGCTTAATCCTACAGACTTTACAGAAGGGTTGGCAGAGGGAGCTTCTTTCAACTAAAACCTTCTCAGGATTTTTTTGTTTGTTCATTTGTTCTTTACTTCCTCTGGTCTTCAGATTCCCCTTCTCTCTGCCAATGCTCTTTGCTTTGTCAGCAGCCTTTCCAGCTTTCCTAGACCCAGGTCTCCTCCCACTGCTGACCATTCCTATCACCCCTCTCACAAACCCCCATTCCCTACTATCCCGTTTCTGGACCCTAAAAAAAACAAAAACAAAAAAACAAACAAAAAAAAATCTCCCTAATCAGTTCCCCCAGACCCTCCATTAAATCCCATGAAGGACTACTCCACTAAGTAAATTCATCACGTGATGATTTTATAATCTGGATGAGCTCTCTGAAACCCCAAACACAATGTTTGTGAGGCAGGAAAGCTGAGCCCTGAGCAGCACTAAGGATGGGTGAATTGGGGATGGGGGTGGTTGGGGAGGGCGCTCATTTACAACCACAGAAAAGGTGCAGCAGAATGAAGGAATCTTGCAAAATGGCTGGAAAAAAAACTCAATATGCAGAACAATCCAAAAAAGAATTACACTGAACCCTACCAGTTTCCCTAAGCATTCAACAATAATTCGATGATGCGGAAGGGGGAATGGATGTGAAAGGGAACCACAATAGCCCTTTAATAATCCACGGCTTTCTAAGTAGGTACAGCCATCTGGTGCCATGACCTACTGTAACCCAGATTTTTCCAATGAAACTGCACAGTGGACTTAACTCACGCAAACACAAACTGGCTGGATTCCACAGCTGCCACAAAAATGAGGCTCCTCCGAGAGTAAACAAAAGGCTCTCTCCAATTCCCCAAGAGTCCATTCTGCTGGGCTGAGAGGCATATCTCGGAACCAATCAGTTGGTAGTATGTACTGAGCACCTACTCGGTGCAAAGCAGTATACGAAGTGCTTGGGACAGTATAGTAGAGGTAGAATCAATCATCTTTATTGAGTGCTTACTGTATGCAGAGCACTGTACTACGCACTTGTACAATATAACAGATGTGGTAGACATGTTTCCCACACACAAGGAGCTCATATTCTAGAGGAGGAGACAAAATAAATTACAAATATATACATAACTGCTATGAGGCTGAGGATGGGGTGAATGAAAGGTACAAATCAAGTGCAAAGGCGATGCAAAAGGGTGAGGAAATAGGGGAAATGAGGACTTAGTCAGGGAAGGCCTCTTGGAGGAGATGTGCTTTTAATACGGCTTTGAAGATGAGAAGAGTGATCATCTGTCAGATATGAAAGGGCAGGGAGTTCCAGGCCAGAGGCAGGATGTAGGCAAAGGGTTAGCAGAGGTAGAAGGCCTGATCCTTGCCCTAAAGGATGAGGGTTATGGGAAAAATACAAGAGTATGTCAGACGGATATGTACAGAAGTGCTTCGGATGGTTGTAACTTCATAAGTGTGCAGGTGGCACAAAAATGCTCAAGTAGTAGTTGGGAGGATGTAACATGGGAGAAGCAAAACTTATTGGAGTAAGCCTCCTGGAGGAGATGGGATTTCAGAAGGGCTGTGAAAGTGGGGAGAGCTGTGGTCTGAAGGATTTGGAGAGGGAGGGAGTTCCAGGCAGGAAGGGTGGGAGCAAGGGGTTTGAGGGCAGGAGAGATGAGGAGGTATAGTGCCAACCCCTAGCCCACACGGCCTCTGACCTGGAATGCCCTCCTTCCTCAAATCCAACAGACAATTACTCTCCCTCCCCTTCAGAGCCTTATTGAAGGCACCACTCCTCCAAGAGGCCTTCCCAGACTGAATCTCTCCTTTCCTCTTCTCCTGCTTCCTTCTGCATCGCCCTGACTTGCTCCCTTGGTTCTTTCCCTCTCCCAGCCCCACAACACTTATGTACATATCTGTATTGGATTGATATCCGTCTCGCCCACCTCTAGATTGTAAGCTCAATGTGAGCAGGGACTGTGCCTGTTCATTCTTGTTGTACTGTACTCTCCTGAGTGCTTAGTAGAGTGCTCTGCACAGGGCCAGCACTCAAATACAAATAGATGAATGAATGAATAGGTTACCCTGAGAGGAATGATGAGTGAAAGCTGGGGTGTAATGGGAGAATAAAGTGGATACGTAAGAGGGAGAGAGATGATGAGGTACCCTGAAGTCAATGATCATGTTTTTTTGTTTGTTTTTTATGGTATTTGTCAAGCTCTGTGTGTCAAGCACTGTTCTAAGCACTGGGATAGATACAAGTTAACCATCCACCCAGGGCTCACAGTCTAAGTAGAAGGGAGAACAGGTGTTGAAACCCCATTTTACAGATGATAAAACTGAGGCACAGAGAGGTTAAGTGACTTGCCCAACGTCACAAAGCAGACAAGTAAGTGGCAGAGCCAGCATTAGCACCCAGGTCCTCCGGGTCCCAGGATTGTACTTTATCCATCTGGCCATGCTGCATTTCTACTTGTTAAGGAGAAAGTAATGGGCAACCACTAAAGGTTTTTGAGGAATGGGAAGATAAGGGCTGAAGAGCATTTTTCAAAAAATGATCCAGGCAGCAGAATGAAGTAAAGATTGGAAAGGGTTTAGACTGCAGACTTGGAGGCTGGTATAGCAATCTAGTCAGGATGTGATGAGTCCCTGGACTAGGGGGGAGGCCTTTTGAAGGAAGGGGCAGATCTGGGAAATGTTATGGAGGGAAAACCAGCTGGTTTTAGTTACAGAAAATGTGAGAACTGACAAAGAGTGAGGAGTCAAGGAGTATACCAAGGTCATGGGCTTTGGAGACAGGATGCATGGTGGGGGTTTTCAGCTAGGATAGGAAATGCAGCTGGAGAAGTAGATTTGAAAGGAAAAATGAGGAGTTCAACCTTAGACATACTGAGCTTAAGGCGCTGGTTGGTGATTTACGTGGACCTGTCCTGGAGGCAAGAGGAAACATGAAGGACCCACATAAAGAGAGTAGCAGAAGCCACAGGAATAGCTAAGTTCCCGGAGGGAATGAATGTACAGTTAAAAGAGTGGGCCAGAATAGAAACTTAAGTGACACCCATAATAACACCACACAGGATGAGAGCAGAGGGTAAAAGGGAACCAGCAAAAGAGACTGTGAGTCCCTTTAGACTGTAAGCTCCTTGTGGGCAGGGAACATGTCTACCAATTCATTCAATCATATTTATCGAGCACTTGCTGTGTGCAGGGCACTGTACTAAGCTCTTTGAAAGTACATTTCAGCAAGAGAGACAATCCCTGCCCACACTGGGCTTGACAATCCCTGCCCGCACTGGGCTTACAGCCTAGAAGGGGGAAGACAGACATCAAAACAAGTAAACAGACATCGATATAAATAGAATTGTAGATATGTACATATATACACAAGTGCTGTGAGGCGGGTAGAGCAAAGGGAGTGAGTTGGGGAGACACGGAGGGGAGGGGGAGCTGAGGAAAAGGGGGTGGTTAGTCTGGGAAGGCCTCTTGGAGGAGGTGAGCCTTCAAGTAGGGCTATGGAGGGGGGAAGTGTGATCATTTGGCAGATTTGCGGAGGGAGGGCGTTCCAGGCCAGAGGTAGGATGTGGGCCAGGGGTCGATGGCGGGACAGGTGAGAATGAGGCACAGTGAGAAGGTTAGCACCAGAGGAGCGGAATGTGCGGGCTGGGATGTAGAAGGAGAGAAGGAAGGTGAGGTAAGAAGCGGCAAGGTTATGCAGAGCTTTGAAGACAATTCTGTTATATTCTCCAAAGTTCCTAGTACAGTGCTCTGCACACATTAAGTGCTCAATAAATATGACTGATTGATGGAGTGGCCAGAGAGGGCAGAACAGGACCTCGCGTCTCAGTCTGTGAGCCCCATGGGGTAAGTGAACTGATTATCTACCCCAGCGCTTAGTACAACGCTTGGAGTCAAGAGTCAAGGAGGATTAGGATACAATATTACAGTGCTTAATACGGTGCTGTACACACAGTAAACACTCAACAAATACTACTGATTGATAGAGTCCGCTAATTTGGCAAGGAGGAAGTCACTGGTGACCTTAAAGAGTGCAAACTCAGTGGAGTGAAAGAAGTGGAAACCAGATTATAATGGTTCAAGAAAGCATTAGAAAGCAACATGACCTAATGGACAGAGCACAGGCCTGGGAGTCAGAAGGTCCTGGGTTCTAATTTTGGCTGGTCTGCCACATGAACTTGTGCAAGTCATTTAATTTCTCCGTGCCTCAATTACCTCATCTGTAAAATGGGGGTTAAGACCGTAAGCCCCATGCGGGACATGGACTGTGTCCAATCTGATTAACTTGTATCTACTCCAGTGCTTAGTATAGTGCCCATCACATAGTAAGCACTTAAATACCATGAAAAAGGGGTGGGGGGAAGTGGAAGCAGCAGGTATAGTCAATCCAATCAAGGAATCAGAAGAGGAATTGGTGGTGGGAAATGGGGCGATAGTGGGGGTGCAGTAGGGTCCAGAGAAGGTTTTTTTAGTATAGGAAAGACATAAGCATGTTTGAAGGAGCTATCACAGAACGAGTGGTTGAAAATTGCAGACAGGGAAGGGAGAAGAGTGAACACGAGTTTTGAGAAGAGGAGAAGGGGTAGGGGCAGAGGTACAGCAAGAATCTGAAAGCATTTGAGAGATTTCCTCAAGAGATGACCGGGAAGGGTTAGGGAGTACCTGTAGAGATCGGGGGAGTTGGGGAGGTGATGGGGAGACTTTGAGGAGCTCACTCCTGATGACTTCAATTGTAATCGACAAAATAGTTGACAAGGTCACCAGGGGACAAGGTCACCAGGGGCAAGAGATGGGGGAGATGGAGACACCAGAGGGTTTCAGCAGGGAGTAGATGAGGAAGGAGAAGTGATGTTGCTGAACTTCAGAGGGAGGTATTACAGTTACAGTCTGGCCTGAGGGCTACTAAGATGGGCAACAGAAGGCAGTCTGAGTGGCCCATTCCCTTGACAGGCTGGAAAGAATCTTGGCCATTACTGAGTGCAGTGGCTGTGACTGCCAAAGAGTAGCGAATGTACGCACGCACCCACCCACATACATACATTCATTACCTCTCGCCACATGTCCAATAGGTATAAACACCTGCTGGAACTACAAATTCCATCAGCACCTTCTCAGGAGAGCTACACTGAAATCCTGTTCCCAAAGTCAGGTTGGAATTGGTCCAGAGATAGTCAGGGGTTACACCTGATACAACCCTGAACTTGTCAAGCTTGGATCGGGCTGTGGAATTTCAACCAGGGCAGAGTTTTACTAACAGGAATGGAAATTTCAAAACAACTTCCATTGACCAGAGAGTAGTTAATAATTCTGCAAAGAAACAACAAGGGGTTAGAGGGCTGGCATTCTTTATTTGAAAAAAGGCTAAATCCAAGGAAGTGCTTGCCAACATATCAATTAGAGTAATTAGGATTTCAGTTCATAATCCCCTACGTTTCTGGTAGTCCCACCCCATCAGACACCTTAACCTTCTTGTGTATAGCTACTTGTTTCTTATATCTTAGATTTGTTAGATTACTTTGTGCCTCTGCTTATTCCTTTAACCGAGAGAAGCAGCATGGCCTCGTGGAAAGAGCATGGGCCTGGGAGTCAGGGGACCTGGGCTCTAATCCTGCCTCCACCACTTATCTGCTGTGTGCCCTAGGGCAAGTCACTTAACTTGCTTGTGCCTCAGACACCACATCTGCAAAATGGGAATTCAATATCTGTTCTCTCTCCTCAGACGTGGAGCCGTTTGTGGGACCTGCTTATCTTGTATTTACCCCAGTACTTAGTATGGCCGTAGCATAGTGGATAGAGCATGGGCCTGGAAGTCAGGAGGTCATGGGTTCTAATCCCAGCTGTCACTTGTCTGCCGTGTGACCTTGGGCAAGTCACTTCACTTCTCTGGGACTCAGTTCTCTAAATGGGGATTGAGACTGTGAGCCCCATGTGGGACGGGGAAACGGTGTCCAACCCGATTTGCCTGTATCCACTTCAGCGCTTAGAACAGCCCTTAACAAATACCATTATATTATTACAAAATAAGTACTTAAATACCACAATTATTATTATTGATGACAATAACAACCAATGTAAATTTGGTGATTTGTGTCCACCGGTCTCCCCCACTAGGAGTATAATCTCCTCAAGGGCAGGGACAGGGTTTACCATGAGGCAGTGTGGCCTAGTGGAAGGAGCCCTGGATTTGGAATCAGGAGACCTGGTCTAGTTCCATCAGTTGCCCGCTGTGTGACCTCTCTGGGCCTCAGTTCCTCATTCATAAAATGGGGAAACTAGATTGTGAGCCCCAAGCGGGGCAGGAACTATATCCAATCTGATAACTTTGTAACCACACCAGCACCTAACACATAGTAAGTGCTGAATACACACCATAATTCATATTCATTATGATTATAGTTGGATACACCCACATGCCTAGCTGTGTGTGTCAATTAAATTTATTGAGCACTTACTGTGTGCAGAGCACTGTACTAAGCACTTGGGAGAGTACAATAAAACAATAAACAGACACACAAGGAGCTGTGCTGTGGCTGATAAAGACGATGGCATTTCTAGGCCAAATTTTAAGGAAACCAAGGGACTTGGTGGATCCCTAGAAAACACTTATATTCTTCCCACCACTATCAGACAACACGCCCCTGGTCTTCAGATGGTCAAAGCAGGGGACCAGGAAGATCAGGCATCCAGTCCTCCCTACAATCTAAGGAAATAGATTTCACCCATCCACTACAACTAGGAAGTGTCGCAGCAGGGCTGTGACAGGTATTTTATCCTCATTTTTACAGATAAAGAAATTGAGGCCAAGAGAAGTTAAGTGATTTACTCAAGGTCACAGAGCAAGCAGTGGCAGGACCAGGACTAGAATCTGGGCTCTTTCCGATAGGCCATGCTGCTTCCCATAGTATCTACCAATTTTCCTAGCATCTTCTTCAGGAATTGGGGCAAGCCTAAGGCCTCAGAGGTTCCTAGAACCTCCAGAACTTCAACTCCCAGAAGCAAACCAGCCTTAGGACTCCAACAACCATGATGGTCATCCTTTCCACCCAGCATTCCAGGGGAAGGTGAAATCCACAAGTTTCCGTTGGGTCTGGATAAATCCCCTACCCTCGATCCCCGATTCCAAATCTGACCATCTATTTAAGCCCTGAGACGCTCAAGTCGCTGCCCATTTAGTACTAAAAACCCTGCATGGGCCAAAATCCTGGGGCCTGACCCAGGCTACTGCCTCCATGTCTGAGGCAGCCCAAAATGAGGACATTTGATATAACTTAAACCTGGTTCCCACCATCCATGGCCCTGCCCACATAGAACTCTACCATCAAGGGACAGCTATCAGGATTTGTTTGTTTGTATTATGGTACTTGTTAATCACTCACTATGTGTCAAATACTGTTCTAAGCACTGGGGTAGGTACTAGTTAATTACGTCAGACAGGGTCTCTGCCTGGGAGCACACAGTCTTAAGTAGGAGGGAGAACAGATATTGAATCCCAATTTTACAGTTGAGGAAACCGAGGCACAGAGACGTTACATGACTTGCCCCAGGTAACACAGCAAGCAATTGGCAGAGCAACTAGAAAAACTGGAATTAGAACCCAGGTCCTCTGACTCAGGCCCGGTACTCTTTCCACCGGGCCTCATGGTCCCTATGGTCTTGTCTCTCACTGGAGGAAGGCCCTTTTTTCATAGTTCGCCTTGGTTTAGGCATTTACATCTTTCCCTCCACCAGCCCAGCATTTTACTGCCACTCAGATATCTCTTCCCATTCCAGCAGTTCCCCTCCACGGCTGTCCATCTTCACCTAGGTGACAGGAGGTGGGGGGCAGTTCACCACCAGTTCACCAGGGAGCTTGTGCACTGGACGGCTGAAGCCCCAAACTCCAGCTAAGTCTTTCCCTGGCTTTTCCTTAAGAATACCCGCTCCTGACTTAAATCTCATCACCTTTTACTTTAAATTGGACAGGATTAAGCCATATACCACTTAAACCCAGGATGAGAACAGCAGTGAAAAAAAACACAAAACTGATCTCACTCCTAGTCACAACTGGCTAATATTGGTTCCTGGTTCCTTGGATTATAATCCTTTCTCCCCTTCCTCACCACTACCACCATTTCCGGATGGTCTCTTTAGCTAGCCCCTCCAGACTGTAAACTTGTTGTGAGCAAGGAATGTGTATACCAACCCTGTTGTAGTGGACTCGCCCAAGTCCTCAGTACAGTGCTCTGTACACAGTAAGAACTCCATAAATATCATTACTGGATTGATTCAAGAGGGCCATTAGCAAAGACCCCATCTGCTGTTCCCATTTTTCTAGCTCAAGCCATAAGGCCGAGGAGTGAATCTGAAAGAGAGCATACCTCAATTTCAAATTCAAAGGCAATGGAAGAGAAGCACTTAACAGGTAAGCCATCTGCCCCAACTCTAATCCTTCACTCCACCAGGGAATGCACTCCCTCAGGTGAGAAGTGATCCAAATTTAAGCTACATAATTCTGTGTCTGGGGGCTCAGAGGGTCAACCAATTCTCCTTCTTCTGAGACTTTTCTGGGGAGCGGCAGGGCAGCCCCCATGGCAGAGCCCCAAATAAATCTAGGCCTACCGCAGTCTGTAAGCCAGGGTCAAACTGGGTGGTGAAAAAGCTAAAGAGGGGGCTCAAGAACTCTTATAAAGCCTCCTAGGTTCCTCTGGATATGTGGCTCATACAAATCAGAGATTTGACCAACGCACATATGCTGAGGCAAGCCCAACATGCTAGTGCTTCTGGAAATTGTTGCCCTTTGGCACAGTACATGATGTAAATGCAAGTTGTCACACCTGCACGTTCACAAATGCATGTATGTTTTCATTACCCACTTTGACTAGAACTTAATAGCAGAGTTAGGGGGCGTTCTTCCGACAGCATGCCTTCATCCAGCTCCATAATGAGCAGTGTTGGAAGAAACATGGCTTTGGACATGGCGACTTCTTCGATGTGAGTTTTCCTGCATGCAGAGTTGTCTAAGAATGTATCTCCAGGTTACAGGAAAATGGGATGTACCCCAAGATCCATCTCTTCCCCCACCCCCAGAAGTCACTTAACTTCTCTGTGACTCCGTTACCTCATTTGTAAAATGGGGATTAAGACTGTGAGCCTCATGTGGGACAACCTGATCACTTTGTATCTACTCCAGCACTTAGAACAATGCTTGGCACAAAGTAGGCGCTTAGCAAATACCAACATTATTATTATTAGGCTAGGCCCAATCAATAGAAAGATGGACTCAGGTCCTTCACTCATGATTCTTGGCTCGAGCTGGGTCGAAGCACAGAATTTGAGCCTGTGGAGTTCCCAGTCCCATGGCTCAGAAAAAAGTGATTGTCAGGCAAAAGTGTGCCTTCCCTTCTCAGTTATCCTTGACAATCTCTCCTCACTATATATCTAGGTCTGGGTCCTGGAAGCCCCACACAAGAATAATAACAATAACAATAATTATACTATGTGGCGAACACTGTTCTAAGTGCTGAGGTGGATGCAAGGTAATCAGGTTGGCACAGTATCTGTCTCACATGGGACTCACAGTCAATCCCCATTTTACAAATGAGATAACTGAGGCCAAAGGTTCGAATCCCGGCTCTGCCCCTTGTCAGCTGTGTGACTGTGGGCAAGTCACTTCACTTCTCTGTGACTCAGTTCCCTCATCTGTAAAACGGGGATGAAGACTGTGAGCCTCATGTGGGACAACCTGATTACCCTGTATCTACCCCAGTGCTTAGAACAGTGCTCTGCACATACTAAGCGCTTAACAAATACCAACATTATTATTATTATAAGTGACAGAACCAGGATTAGAACCCAAGTCCAGGAAAGGCAAAGCCTTTGAAAAATTACTTAAACTGAAAGGGGAATTTCAATTGGTCAAAATCAGTATTCTGTGGAATACATAATTGCCTCATGTGATGTGAAATTGTATAATTACGATATGCTCCCATTTATGTTGGCCTGATTTTAAGGGCCTCTGCTTTAATACGGCTTTTAAAGATTAGCATTGGGCTCTGGGGTTGAGGTGGTAGTGACAGTCAAACTGTGTGTGCCCTTAATGAGTTCTCTCAAAATAATGAGAGTTAAGGTAGATTCTCATCTAGATATCTGCCTTGTGACATACAGTTTGATTGTGTCTTCTACAGACATTTGTAGTCTGGTTTTTCAGCCACCTGAATTCTTCAAACTGTCAGCTCGTGGGCAGGGACCGTGTCTGCTAATTCTGCTGTATTGTACTCTTCCAAGCACTTAGTACAGTGGTCTGCACAGAGTAAGCGCTCAATAAATACCATTGATTGGTAGGTCCTCTGACTCTTCTAGGCCACACTGCTTCACCTCCACAAGAAAGCCTCTGAAGCAACGACAGGTTAGAGCAGCAAGTCAGGGACGATCAGGAGTAACTTCTACATCAGCTCAGGTGACCGACCTGAAACTGAGTTAAATCCCCAGAAGGGGCAGCCTACACACTCTAACTTCACTTTTCCCTTTCCCCATCCTCGTAAAGTTAAGCACAGAAAACCAGGAGCTAAGGAGCTGTATTTGGGGGGCCCAAAGCAACCTGCTGTGTGACCTTAGGCAAGTCACTTAACTCCTCTGTGCTTCAGTTTCCTCATCTGTAAAATAAGGATTAAATTCCTGTTCTCCCTCTTCCTTAGACTGTGAGCCCCATATGGGATGAGACTATGTCCAATTTGATTATACTGCATCTACTGCAGGGCTCTGCACAGTGCTTGACACATAGTAAGCGCTCCCCCTTCCCATCCACTTAGCCATGACCCTCCCCATTTTAATGCCCTACTAAGCAAACAAACAGTCATCTACTCCAGGAGGCATTCCCCAACAAAACTTCACTTTCCTGGTCATACCATCCTCTCATCCACCATTTTTTCTTTCTTTCATTCATTCATTTAATCATATTTATTGAGCGCTTACTGTGTGCAGAACACTGTACTAAGCACTTGGAAAGTACAATTTGGCAACAAATAGAGACAATCCCTACTCAACGGGCTCACAGTCTAGAAGAGGGAGACAGACAACAAAACAAGTAGACAGGCATCAATAGCATCAAAATAAATAGAATTATAGATATATACACATCATTAATAAAATAAATAGAATAATAAATGTGTAAAATATACACAAGTCCTGTGGGTTGGGGAAGGGGGTAGAGCAGAGGAAGGGAGTAGGGGCAATGGGGAGGGGAGGAGGAGCTGAGGAAAAGGGGGAGGGGTTTCAGTCTGGGAAGGCCTCCTGGAGGAGGTGAACTCTCAGTAGGGCTTTGAAGGGGGCAAGAGAGCTAGTTTAGCGGATGTAAGGAGGGAGGGCATTCCAGGCCAGAGGTAGGACATGGGCCAGGGCTTGACGGCAGGACAGGTGAGAGTGAAGCACAGTGAGGAGGTTAGCGGCAGAGGAGCGGAGTGTGCAGGCTGGGCTGTAAAAGGATAGAAGGGAGGTGAGGTAGGAGGGGGCAAGGTGATGGAGAGCTTTGAAGCCAACAGTGAGGCGTTTTTGCTTCATGTGAAGGTTGATAATAATGTTGGTATTTGTTAAGCGCTTACTATGTGCAGAGCACTGTTCTAAGCGCTGGGGTAGACACAGGGTAATCAGGTTGTCCCACATGAGGCTCACAGTTAATCCCCATTTTACAGATGAGGGAACTGAGGCACAGAGAAGTAAAGTGACTTGCCCACAGTCACACAGCTGCCAAGTGGCAGAGCCGGGAGTCAAACCCATGACCTCTGACTCCGAAGCCCAGGCCCTTTCCACTGAGCCACGCTGCTTCCCAACCAGTGATAGACAACCACTGGAGATTTTTTGAAGGGGGGTGGTTGACATGCCCAGAGCATTTCTGTAGAAATATAATCCTCTTCAATGGTATTTGTTAAGTGCTATGTGCCAAGTACTGTACTAAGTGCTGGGGTAGATACAAGCATATCATGTTGGACACAGTCCATGTACCATGTGGAGCTCAGAGTCTTAATCCTCATTTTACATTTTACAGATGAAGTAACTAAGGCACAGAGAAGTTAATTATCCAGGCCCATTATCTTCTCTAACATAATTATAGCCTTAGCATTCATGGGTATAACTATGGGTTCACTTTCTACTTATTTTGTTTTTTTAAGGGGCATCTACCCTTTCACTCATTTCTACAGTAGGTATACACAGTTTGTGTCTGCCTGTCTACCCCCTTGGATTGTAAATTCCTCAGGAGTTGGGATGGCATAGCCTACTTTTAGGATGCGTGTTCCTAACGTTTCTATACAGTGCTCTGTGCAGAGAAGGTGCTCAATAAATAATGCCGATAAGGTGTCCAGCCACAGCAGCTTTCACCTCTGGCTTCAGGACAAATCAGCAAGACCACCACCCTTTTACCCCTTCTTGGTGGATTCCATCTCTCCAGCTTGCTACATCCTCTACCTCAAATATTCATTTCTAGCCAGACCACATATTTGGAAATTGTTCTGAGGCCCCTGGAATCAAGTTCACACTTTCCAGGGCAGGGAGGAGGCAGGGACGGAGGAAGGAAAAGCCAACAAATTAGAGGAGTGGGTCATCAATGAGAAATGAGCTTCCCTCCCCATGCCCACCTACACCCTGAGACTAGAGTATCAATTATCAGTGGCCAGTTGACCTGCAGAGAATTAGAGTGGATTTGGAATTTTTCCATCTCTCAACTCATCCCTCTCTAGACTGGATCCAGTGACCACCTCACCCACCCATCCACACCCCAAAGGGCTCAACAGTCCCCCCAGCTGGTGGCTGCCAGGGACTTTCCTCCCCCAGCATAGCAGCTTCCCCATAGCACACAACTGGGACGGACAGAGATGCTGTCCTCCTCGTGATAAGGCAGACAAGCCAGAACCACACTGAAGCCATCCCAGGGTCCAGAGTTGAGAGTGTGTGTGCCTGAGTATGTGAATATGGATCATCCATTGTTTGCAGTACCCTTGCCAAAACCCTCTCAATTTCAAAGGATAAAAGAGAATGTGCCGTACTTCCTAAACAGCTCCATTTTGGCTCTCGGTTCCAGAAAACTCCTAATAGCCTCAAAGCATCATGCTGGAGGGAAAGCACACAAAACAAACCACAATGACAGGAGCTTCCCTGCCTGCAGTCACAGACAGCCAGGAGGCTGCCGATTGCAAGCAGCAGCAACGGTGTGTATGTGTGTGGGGGGGTCCTGTTATCTAGCAAAAGCAAAACCACAGCCTTGTAGCCTTAAAGCCAAGGGCTCCACCAGCCCGGTGCTCCAATTAATTATATTTAGTGAGCACTTACTGTGAGCGCCTGGGAGAATACAAAATAACAGAGTTGGTAGACACGATCCCTGGCCACAAGTAGCTTACAGTCTAGAGGGGGAGACAGACATTAATATGAATACATCAATTAAATTATGGATATGTATAAATAAGTGCTGTGGGGTTGAGGGTGGGGTGAATGAAGGGTACAAATCCTAGTGGGCAGTGTCTACCAACTCTGTTATACTGCACTTTCTCAAGTGCTTAGTACAGTGCTCTGCACAGTAAGTGCTCAATCAAAACGATCAATAGTGCCAAGCTGACACAGAAAGGAGTGGGAGAAGAGGAAATAAGAGCATAGTAGGGGAAGGCCTCTTGGAAGAGATGTGCGAACCAAACTCAATGCAGGAATTGTTGGAGAACACTCTCAGCTCAGCATTTGGCTAGTGCAGTGGCTTCAGAGGAGCCTGAAACTCAGAATCCACAAAATCCAGACACTAGAGACTTCAAGGATGGTGCTCTGCCTTTCCAAAGCAAGGTGTCTGGATCTCCATGCCCTCGACTGGCCCGGATTGGAAGTGGGAACTCTTCCCTCCTCACCCCCACTTTCACTCATTCACAGCCTGATTAAGTTAAACTAGCCCTTGGACAACAATCAATGGTTATCGACTGGGGGCTTACTGTGTGCAGAGCACTGGACTGAGAGCTTGGGAGCATTCAATAAAGTCAATACGATCCCTGCTCTGAAGGAGCTGACAGTCTAGCTGGGAAGAGGAGACACTCATTAAAATACATTACGGGTAGGGGAAGCAGCCAACTGTCACACGCTTTGGATTCCATATATCACAGCCTCCAGGAACACCCAAGTCAGAACTTCATCCACCCTGGTTAAACATACCCAGACGAGCTGCCTTACTAAGGGAGACCCCAATTGCGTCCAGATGTTAGCTACCTGCTGGTGAAATGTGTAAACTGTACTCCATGGCCACTACTCTTGGCTTCTTCACCCAGATGAATCCAAAGGCTGAAAAACCCTACCTCTGACAGATGGATCATGTGCTGCAGAGGAGAGAGCCCACCTGTACACTCCCCTCACCCCCACCCCTCCACCAGGAGCCTTCTGAAGCAGAAAGGGCAAGGAAGCAGTGATAACATGCCTTTTCAACTTTCAGAACAGTAGGAAGCCACATGGAAGCCATAATGGAAAGCCACAGTGAGCCTGAAACTCTATTCCTTTAGCCACAATGCCCTATCCCTCTTGTAGTATTTATCGTTGCCCTCGTCTTTTATATTGTTTTTACATTTCTATTGGTTCCTCGCTTCTTATGGGTCTGTCATCCATTCCTTCTTCTTTGCTTATTCTTAGACCGTGAACTCCTTGAGGGCCAGGAACCGTGTCTAATTATGATTGATGTATTTTTCCCCCTCTCCTATGAATCAACGCCTTCTTGTGGCAGGAGAGTTTGCATACTCTGATGAAGCTTAGAGCTGTGCCATTTAGGGCTACCCATAATGGAAAGATTTAAGCCGAAGCATCAGACAAAGTCGATTCACCTGTGCTGGGCAGTGGCGATATGGGAAAGAGTCCAAGACAGATGATCAAGTGATCATAATATTGATCAAAGACGATGGCAGAGACTCAAGTTTTTACTGCACGGAAAAAGGCAATGGTAAACCACTTCCATATCTAGACCAAGAAAACTCTATGGGTACACATACCAGAATGACTTTATGACAGAAAATGGGATGTTCTGAAGAGGGTGTGTCCACGAAGTCTCTACGGGTAGGAAATGACAGCATTTAAAGAATAATTTTTTCCCAGCACTGAGTACAGTGCTCAGCACCCAGTAGGCATTTCATAAATATTATTACTACTAGACTTGATGTTATTTAGTTTCCAAGGGAATTGAATGAAACTAAATTACATTCTAGTATTTGACTAATAAGGATTTCATTTCCCTTTTCTCTCCCTGTTCTTGCAATTATTTTGACAGCAGAGGTAGCCTACAACGGAGCAGGTCTTTTTTAGCTTGAAGTTTATACCATGCCCAGCAAACACAGGGCACAGAGAGGCGCCCCACCAATATTTACTAACTAGCTAAACTAGATGGTAGTGTGGAGGGAAACCCCTCAGGATGGTGCTGAGTAGACAAAGGCACCAAAGCATCCAATCTACAAGTTCAGTGTCACTGGCCACAAGAATCACTGGAATTCAACCTAAGGCACCTACCTTCTCCCAGGGCTTCAAAACCGTATTAAAAATCCCACTTCCTCCAAGAAGCTTTCCCCAACTAAGCCCTTATTTCCCCTATTTCTGTGCATTTGGCTCTCTACCCCTTAAGCACTTGATATTCACCCCACCCTCAGCCCCACAGCACTTACGAACCCCATCTGTAATGCATTTTAATTCCTGTCTCCCCCTCTAAACTGTAAACTCCTTGTGGGAAGGGAGCAGGTCTACCAACTGTGTTGTATAATACCCTCCCAAGTGCTTACTACTGTGCTCTCCACACTGTAAGAGCTCAATGAATACGATTGATTACTTCCCAAGGGCCCTTCCTCTTCCCTTTCTGTTGAAGACTTTCTGCCCCACTCAACCCCCGCCACGGTGGGTGGACAGGATGATACCAGCCTCAATCGCATACTGGGACTTCTGTCACCTACTCTGGAGAGCACAGTCATTACCCTCAGAGCCCAGGCAGCAGAGAACCCTGGCACCACACTGGAAAACAGTTCACTCTTCCCAGGAAGCCGCAGAGCTGAGGAAAGAGGACTGGACAAAAAGCGAGGAAGTCTGGGCTCTAATCCCACGGCTACTGATTGAGTGACTTTATCCAAACCACCAAGTTGCTCTGGGTCTTGGCACCCAAAAATTTGTAAAATGGGAAGACCAATCTGTGCCCTGTCTATGCTTCACAGAGATCCTTGTGAACAAACTAGAACATACGCAAAGCCTACAATCTACCCTCGAAGAAAGGGGTACTAAGGTATGCTCTTTACCGACTGCACTTCTGAGCCAGACATGCCAGTGAAGGTGAGCTGCTCGCTTAGTGACGCAAGCCAAATACTGCTACAAAACAGCAGTCTCACCCAAGATAACATTCCCAGATGTTATTTGTTTCAGGTGTTTAAGTCCATCCTTAACCCCCCATCCCCTCGCTTTCCCCCCATCTTTTGCAGTTAATGACCCAGCCACATACTTAATTGGGAAAATTCAAACCATCAGGCATGATTTCTCTAAAATCTCCCCTTCGGTCCCTCCCTCCTCTTGCCCGTTCTTCAAGTCTCCCATCTTTCCCAGCAGCACCGCAAGAGGAGATCATCTGCCTCTTTTCAAAATCCTCCCCCTCCACCTGCACCTCTGACCCCATCCCTTGGCATCTTATCAAATTGCTTGCCCCCTCCCTTTTTCCCCCCTTCCCTGGCCGACACAGTCAACTGTTCACTCTCCGAAAGCTTCTTCCCCAATGCTTTCAAACAAGCTTATGTCTCCCCTATCCTAAAACCTTGTCTTCACTTGGCTTGGCTGACACCTCAAACCTGTTTCCATGGAGTGGAGGGGCCGGAAGCTATATTGCTGGGGGTCAAGGAGAGAATTGGAGAAGAGGAGCTGGAGGTAGCAGGTGTGGACAATTTGCTCAAGGAGTTTGGAGAAGAATGGTAGGAGGGAGATGGGGCGATAACTAGAAGGAGCCATGGGGTCAATGCCAACCTACTCACTGAACCTCGATCTCGTCATCGACTCCTAGCCTACGTCCTGCCTCTGGCCCGAAACTCCCTCCTCTTTCATGTCCAACAGACCACAATTCTCCCCACCTCCGAAGCCTTATTAAAAACACACCTCCTTCAAGAGGCTTTCCTGGATTAAGCCCTCATTTCCTCTTCGCCCACTTCCTTCTGTGACACCCTTGCATTAGAATTTGCACTCTTTAGTCATCCCTCCCTCCGCCTCACTGCACTTGCGTACATATCTGTAATTTAACCTATTTATTTATATTAATGTCTGTCTCTCCACCTCTAGATTGTAAGCTCCTTGCGGGCAGGCATGTGTCCACCAACTCTGTTATACTGTACTCTCCTGAGCACTTAGTACCATGCTCTGCACACATTGATTGATTCTACAAATGGCAAGCGATTGATTTCCAAGAGGTGGTACACTGATTTACCCCTCATATTATTCACAGGGACCAACTGCATTGCTAATCCAAGGTGGGAAATGCGAATTGGAGGCATTTGATATGTTTGATATTAGTGATCCATTCCCTACCTGCCCTGAAACTCAGTGCTAGTTTCTACTGACTCCAGGGAATACTCTGTGGTAGGTTTTCAAGAGGGACATGGCCTAGCAGAAAGCACATAGGGCTGCGAATCAAAAGACCCAGGTTTGAGTTCCATCTCCGCCACTGTGTGAACTCAAGCAAGTCACACCCTCTCTGGGCCTCGCTTTCCTTATCTGTAAAATGAGAAGATTGTGAGCCTGATCTCTTGTATCTACCCCAGTGTACAGCATATAAAAGGACTTAATAAGGACAAGGATGTTGTTGTTACATCATTTAAGATTCAGATGTTAAGATTTCTACAGCAGTCCCTGCACAACATCGCAGAGCCAGGGCCTAAAAATCACACAAAAGATGCAGTAAGGGTATGTCATTCCTTAGTCCCAAACTGAGTGGAGGGCAAAAGGAAATCAAATAAGCAAGCAAGGAAAAGGCAATATGCACTCTAAAATCCTGTCAGAAGCAACAGAGGAAGAGAGCAGATTTTCTTCAAGCAGAGGACTTTGATCTTAGCAGGGACCCTATAAAAAAAGTCCTCTTCATTTTCCAGGAAACCCGCCTAGACCAATAACAGCATTTTCTGGGGTCCAGGAATTGAGAAATGAAAATGTAATCATACATAGTGCAGATTTTTTTCCAGGCTCCTCGTTCCTCCCCTTATGCTGCATCAACGAAGCTCTCACATTCCACTTTCCTTCCCAAAGCCCTGAGATCAATCAAGCCCTCGGGCCAAAATACTAAGGAGGACAGCAGTGGCTGCCCTCACTAGCTCCAGCTAACTAGCACTCTGCAAATACCAGAATATCCACTCCCAGGACAGACCAAAGGTAAAAGGAACACCCAGGTAAATTGAAGACCCCATATCAGCAGCACAAAAGCACATGCTTTTGTGGAGAAGCAGCAAGGCCTAAAGGAGAGAGCAGAGGCCTGGGTTCTAATCCTGGCTCTGCCACCTGCCTGCCGTGTGACCTCAAGAAAGTCACTTAACTTCTCTGTGTCTCAGTTTCCTCATCTGTAAAGTGGGGATTCAATACCCTTTCTCTCTCCTGTTTAGACTGTGAGCCCTATGTAGGACAGGGACTGTTTCCAACCTGATTAACTTGTATCTTCCCCACCGCTGAGAACAGGGCTTGACTCATAGTAAGCGCTTAACAAATACCACCATCATCATCACACACGGCCCAGACATCTTCTTTCCAACACCATTTCTGGAAACCCATTTCTCCACTTCCAGCAGCGGCAAGCAGGAGCCCGGCTGTCTGCAAGCAGAAGGATGACAGGCTTGGCTCCAACAGCCAATCAGCCCTGCACCTGGAATTGCTATCATCACCTGCTGCATTGAGCTGTTGAATTCTGAACTCAGAACCCAACGGGAAAGTCATCATTTTGCTTCTAAAATATTTTGGCATCCTCAAGGGTCCAGCTACCTCAGGTTAGTGCAGTGGGATCAAAGCTAACATCTTCAAAAACAAAACAAAATAAAAGCATTCCAGTCCATTTCTAAATGCTTTTCCAAAGGACTGCTAGAGCATCCCAGGCAGGAAGCTGAAGAGACCTTTAAAAGTGTATCAGCGCCAAGCTTTCCTACTGGCTGTGCCGAGATTTCAGGGGGGAGCTTTGCTGGCTACCTACATGCAAAAGCCTTCAGGGCCTTTGCATGTGGAAAGCTCATTATGGGCAGGGAACATTCTGCTCATTCTATTCAACTGTACTCTCCTAAGTGCTTAGTACAATGCTTTGCACATAGTAGGCACTCAATAAACCCCATTGCTTGATTTGATTGATTGAAAGAAACCCTAAAGGGAAGAAAGGGGAGGTTTAAGACAACTGCAGCAGCCCGACCCCCATCAAGCTGACCCAAGCTCCTTGAGAGCCTGCAGAGAGGCTCTCCTGACTCACCGTGCCTGCTCTTGACTCCAGAACACCCTGCACCTCTTCGGCCGAGGAGTATCACATGATAGGGTCTCGGCAGGCCAACTGGGATCCGGAGGTCTGGGTGCCCTCCGCCCCCCCAACCTCATCTCCTCTTAAGCTCTCCTGGACTAATTGGATCCCCTCCCTAAAGCTGAAAGGAAGAGATGCATTGAAAAACTGAAATGAAAAAAGATCCAAATCTCCCTTCAGCCCAGATGAAGAATTTTCCCACCCAAATGTACTAAAAATGTCAGCCTGACAATAAAGCAGTTGCAACAGGAATACTCTTCAAGGCACTGCAACTGACATGGCTTCTGGTTCTTTGGGTAATAGCACCGAGACCTGAGGAAAGGGCACAGGCCTGGGAGTCAGATGACCAGCGTTCTAATCCTGGCTCCACCTTTTGCCAGCTGTGTGCCCTCGGGCAAGTCACTTAACTGCTCTGGGCCTTGGTTTCTTCCTCTGTAAAATGGGGATTCAATACCTGTTCTGCCTCCCACTTAGACTGTGAGCCCCATCTGTGAGAGGGACTTGTATCTACCCCCAGCACTTAGTGCAGTGTTTGGACCCAGTGAGAGCTTAAACACCATCATTATTAAAGACAAATAGCTACCACCAATATGCTGAAAGGGAGAGAAAATAAGTTTCCTTGGCTCTCTCCGGCCACGGTGTAGAAGGGGACCAAGGGGACTCCCACCAGATTCACAGCCAGATCAAGGCTCTGCCTGGCCTTTCTTGAGTTGGGGATTTCCCAGATCCTCCTGAGACAGGGAGCTTGGGCGGCCGCTCAACGAAAAAACACACACACAAACCAGTGAAGGGGAAGATTTGTTATAAGGGTCCTAGAGAAAAACAGTGTTCTTTCTCAGGGCTACCCATTAATGTTTCTCTCAGGCATTTCTTCTCCCATTTTTTCCACTAGGTTTTTTTTTTTTCTTATTGCCAGATCATTGGCCTTCACTCATACTTAGGCTAAACTTTCTCCTTGGTCTATGCTCCTGCCTCAAGTGATCAGAACAAGGAGACAAAGGTTGGGGGGTGGGGGGGAGGGTGGGTAGGAGGAATGAAGAACAGTCCAAGGGAATCCTAGAAAACAAGGTTAATCCCAGATTCCTGGGTTTCAAATATTCCAAACCCCAGGACGATAAGGTTGAGTCAAACACTGCCAGCTCTTGGCGAGACAGCCTAACCCAGATTTCCTTCCTTTCCTCAGCTCCCTGAGACAGAGTCATCAAAAACACCTCAACCTCTCTGCCCTCTGGTTGGAAAAGGGCTGGCATGCTGACCCAGGTCCTCCCTATTGGGCTCAGGATGGGACTCCAGTTGCTTGGACCCTCCCTTCCCGGGACGGTGGAGGACCCAGGATGCCCCCTTGGACTCCCAGATCGAGCTTCCAGAGGTCGTCTCACGCTTGGCTCGGGGTGAGGAGGGACGCCCACTCAGGCCCGTACCCTGACCGCTGCAGTCCAAGCCCCGAGATGAAGAGGCCCAGAGACTAGGGGCCAGAGGTGAAGGGGGCCAGGGCTGGGTCCCTCCATCCCTGCCCAAGGTGCCTGCTGGAGCTTCTAGGCTCTGCATGAAAGTGCAGAAATGACAGTTGGGTGAGTTGAGTCCCCCCCCACCACCCCGATTAGACTGTGAGCCCGTCACTGGGCAGGGATTGATTGTCTCTATCTGTTGCCAAATTGTACATTCCAAGCACTTAGTACAGTGCTCTGTACATAGTAAGCGCTCAATAAATACTATTGAATGAATGAAAATGAATTCACCAATTCAACTGATTCTGAGCCTCAGTCCTACTCCTACCTAGGCTATACCCTTTCCTCCTCCTATCCCAAGATACGTGGTGGGACAGAACAGCATGCTTGCTGTGTGACCTTGAGCGAGTCATTTAACATGTGACTTGGTTCGCCTGTTCTCCCTACTTCTTAGACTGGGTGTTCCCTGCAGGACAGGGACTGTGTCTATCCTAATTAACTCAGAAGAGCATTTGACACATAATAAATGCTTAACAAATACCATTTTTTAAAAACCCAAAAAAACAAAAAAAAACCCCAGAGACATCATCCCTTGAGGTTAGAGTGAAGGGGAGAGTATGAGTAGGGGAGCCAGAAGTCAGAAACATGATAGATAGTGAAAACTGCTAGAGTTAGAGACACAAAAATAAAATAAGGAAAGACGAGACAACTCACTTAGTAAAACTCCTTTTTAGTGAGCATCCTGCTCATCTCTGCAACTTCAGATGAGTACTAAAATGAGACTGTGGGCCCCCACCTGTCCGTGTCCCACATGGTATCACAGGATAATTGGGGGGCAGAGGGGACTGACGTGCAGACAGGCAATGGGTAGCTGACTCAGAGGATGTGGAGGACTCAATCTTGTTCAATTTTTGCTAATGGGGGAAGTTGGGGGGCGAGTGGGGGGAGACTTCGATATTGACAGACCAGTAATAGTGAGGTAAGTAAAGACGGCTGACAACCAGACTTAATAAAATAATGGAACAAATATTGAAAAAGTCATAGCACCTGGAACATAATGGAGTCGTGAGCAATAAGTAAAATTGGTAGCATACGCAGGATAAATCACAGCAGACCAACGTGATATTTTTCAATTCAGACGAAGGGAACACCAAAAAGGTTCTATATCATATTTAACTACAGGAAATGATGCAGTGTCTACCCAATTTTACTCACTAAATTAGTTAAAATTGGCTTGGCTTAGAACCGTCACTTGGACGCCAAAATGCCTGAAGTATCAGGAAAGAGATAAAGAAAGCTTTAAAAAAAAAAAAGTGGCAATTTACAGTACCTTGTTGGATGAGAGAACCAGCAGACTCTTCCAGGAGGTAGGGTTAGGAATAAGTGAGCTCTCTAACTTTACACAACTTGATCAAGAAGAAAAGTAAACAGCAAACTCAAGGACAAGTGAGTGGGAGATCCAAATTATCCATACGTAGACTGCCCAAATAACTCATTAGGAAGAGAAGTGGAGGGAAGATTTTTTGGACAGGCTAAATAGCGGTTTTCTGGAACTGCTCTTCAAAAGGCCAACAAGATAATACACTGGATTTCATTTTAAGTAGTGGACACGATACCACAGGATGGTATATATGGAAGAGCTACTCTGCAATAGTGACTCAATCAAATTTAACATTCTTCCTATGGGGGACAAGTTCAAAAAAAAACTAACAGATTTTTCATTTTAGAAAAGGAAACTAAGAAACAAAAGCAATATTTAGTTAAGCTGAATAGAAGAGAAAAAAAAAAATTAACTCCAACATTTAAGAAGCCCAGGTCATGTGAGTGCCACTGAAAAAAAAAACCCCTGGTGACCAAGCTGAAACCCTGTACAGATATCTGGCAGGGCAAAATAAGTCATTAGAGGAGAAAAAGTCATCTCTTTAAAAAACAGAAATCTCACTTAATTGAGAATGGGCAAGTCCGCAAAGAGTGCCAGGTCAGTCACAAACAGGAAATTACGCAGGCCACAAAGGAGTTTGAAGAGCACTTTGTAAGAGATGCCAAAGAACAACAAAAGATTCATCAAATACAGTCAGTTCTCCTTTAATGTGGGTGTTGCATTCTTGGAGGACCTTGCATTAAAGAGAAGTCACGTTGAAGTACCAAAGCCACCCACATCACATTCTAGTCAATCATTGTCGAAAGAGAACTCCCTAAGCCCTCAGTTGTGTTCTAGCCAAAATGCGTAATGAAAACACGCATTGTATCAAAAGCAAGGCAGCGGGGTTGTCTGAACGTAGGGTTAAAAGTTGCACCCAAGGAGAAACTGAAGATAGCCAAGAGGCTACATCCAAAATCTGTTTTGTAGTATGATGAGCTGGAAGAACTTGATCAAACTGGGTCTAAAAGATACACAATCTTTTGGCATGACTTGATAAACTGGGCATAAGCAATTCACCAGGATCAGATCACATTCACCTTAGGAACGTGAAGGGGAGGTTGAGCCTGGGGGGGTCAGGGACTGTGTCCCATCTGATTACCTGGAATCTATCCCAGCGTTTGGTACAGTCCTTGGCACACAGTACAGATACCATTAAAATTAAAATAAACCCTGTCAAGGGAGTGCAACCTACTGTTACAACGGACCACTGCACCAGAGTACTGGTGGTACTAATGCAACGTTCACCTTCAAAAAAGGTTCCTCAGAACAGCCTGAAAATCAGAGACTGGTTGGTCTCATTCTATACCTGACAAGTTAGTAGGATCAATGAGCATTTAGAAAAACACAATCTATGGGGGGAAAAGATAAAATCGTTCCTGTAAAGAGAAATCAGGCTTCACTAATCAATCAACGGTATTTATTGAGCGCTTACTATATGCAGAGCATCGTACTAAGTGCTTTGTAGAGTCCAATAAAACAGAATTGGCAGGCACGTTCCCTGCCCATGACAAGCTTACAGTCTAGAGACAAGCTTACAGTCAGTCTAGTTTACTAATCTGCTGGAGTTCTTTCAAGGAATCAACAAGCATGGGAGGGATTTCCAAAGGTCTTCAACAGAGCACCACTTCAAAGGCTTTTCAAAAACCTGAATACTCAGGAGACTGAAAGGAATGTTCAGTCAATGGAAAACTGGCTCAAAGACAGGAAATGGACAGTAAGGATAAGCAGTCACTTTTTGGGATGGAGACAAATCAATGGTATTTACTACTGAGCACTTACTGTGTGCAGAGCACTGATGTGATACGGGTTGGGTCAATCAGGGATCAGTACTACCACTGTGCTTCTTTAACTTCCTCAAAAATGGCCTGAAAGAGGGAGTGCACAGAAAAAGCTACAGGTTTGCAAGACGATACTGTTTTACCCCATGGTGAAATGCTGTGCAGATGGGGCAGACCTCAAAAAGACTCCTAACACTGCGTGAGCTATCAGGCACCATGACTCAGGAAAGATCTAGGAGTCACGGAAGCCTTTTTTTTAAATCATCAGGCCAATGTGCAGCAGTAGGCCAAAGGGCCAAATCAATGGTGGGAGCTGGAAGGCAAAGGATAGACAAACTAAACAGCCTAATTTTGCCAAGATGAAAATCACTGTATGCCTGCATCTGGAATACTGTCTTTAGGAAGAACATAATGGAGCTGGAGAATGTACAGAGATGGATAACCAAGATGATTGGAGGAATGGAAAAGCTTCTGAACGTAGCTAAGGCTTTGCATTCTGGAAATATGAAAGGTGAGAGGGAACATGACTGAAGCTTACCACGTCATAAAGAGAGCTGATAAAGCAAACATGGAATTCTTGTTCCCCAAATCTAACAGCAGTAGGATAAAGGGGCATTCACTGGATCTTGAAAATGGTTGGTTCAAAACAAAAAGAAACACTTCCTCACACCACAGAAGGTAAGAATATGGAACACGTTATCACAAGAAGTTGTGCAGATGGAAAACAGCAACAGGTTCAACACAAGTTTGGATCGATACTTGGACAGTGGGAAGCAGCACAGGCCCGGGTGTCAGAGCAACTAGGAAATAGTCCCAACTCTGCCACTTGTCTGCTATGGGACCTTGGGCAAGTCACTTAAACGATGTAAACCAAATAACTATGCCTCAGTTACTTCCTTTGTAAAATGGGGATTAAGACTGTGTCCAACCTCACTATCTTGTAACTACCCCAGCACTTAGTACAATTCTGGCACATAGTAAGTGCTTAACAAATACCAGTAAAACAAAACCAAAAAAAAAAAAACCCCATAATGGGTTACTAGAAGGAAAGCTAAGGATGCTACATGGTTCGTCCCCAACATTAGGATGGAAGCAAAGGAGGGCAACTATCACATGATTCTTTCAAGTATCCTGTTGCCTCTGTTGGAGATAGCATGCTGAGCTCAATGGACCACTCATCTGGACCAGCCTTGTTTATGGTCTTGTGTTCTTATGAAGATATCTCACCAGCTAAAGGTTAATTGAGAATGAATGTCATCAACAGTGAGCAGGGGAATAAGCAGAAGACCAAAAGATTTACCTAGCAAAGACGTAAGGAAGAAACTCCAAAGGAAAAACGTAAAACCAGAAACCCCTAAATGGTTTCCCCATTTCAAGGTGGAAGTGAACTGAATTTTCCAGATGTAAATGCAATAGGCAGCAAGAAGGAGGGCAGTTCTGGGATGGAATGTTAAAAACTTACAAAATCTCAGAATGGAGAGAATACTGTGCCATTCCAGTGGATTTTTTTTAATAGCCTTTGTTCAGCACTTTAGTATGTGCCAGACACTGTACTAAGCACTGGGGTACATACGAGCTAATCAGGGCGGACCCAGTCCGTGTCCCACATGGAGCGCACAGTCCTATTCCCATTTTACAATGTAGCTGAGGCGCTGAGAAGTGAAGTGACTTGCCCAAGGTCACACAGCACACAAGTGGCAGAGCTAGGATTAGAACCCAGGTCCTGTGACTCTCAGGCCCGGGCTCTTTCCATTAGGCCTCATTCCTTTTCAGTGAGTGGATCCTCTAAAGTTGCACTCAGGAGGGTGCCTGAGAACAACAACAATGCAGACAATCTGATTATCTTGTATCTATCCCAGCACTCAGTACAATGCCTGGCACATAGTAAGCATTTAAATACCACCTAAAAAAACGCTGGAGAGAATTACCTGCATCACCCTCAATGGTATGTTTCTCCTTTGCACAAGTGTCCCTCAGTGGCCTGGATGGCAATGGGGTCAGGGCCCAACAGCAACCCTAACTAGCCACTGAAATTCTTCTTCTTTGCAAATTCTAGTTCATCAGGGACCTGAACTCTCCCTCTGCCAAAATCCAGGTTCATGAGCAAATCTTTCTTCTGCATTGGAAAAGCGGAAGAGCCCATTAAGTCTCTTGGCAAGTGGTGTTGGAAAAATTCCCTAGTCAGTAGAGTAGTCTCTAGGGCTAGTGAACAAACAAGGCAGTCTCCATTCAAGTACCACCTATTGTTAAAGATGTTTCAGGATTCCAACCCTGTTCTTTCTCAGATCTGCATGAAAGATGGCTGCAATATTTTGACGGACAAGGAAATTGTTGGAGGGTTTAGAAAGGGCATCAAAAGGCAAGACCCAGGAGAGTGAAAGATCGTGGTGGGAGCTGTTTTATAGACAGTTTGCAGGGGCGAGAGAGGCTGGAGGACCAGTGAGATAAAGGTTACAGTAGATTGGGTGGGAGAGTAACAATTGAGAAAAGGTGATCTCTGGCAGGGAAGCACAGAGGCTTCTAAACATGAGAGCACATCATCTTTCATTAACGGTGACAAATGTGTATTCACAGTCATGTGGGGGAGGAGGGGGAACAAGAGACAGAATTTATTAAAAGCAACTCTGACCTCAGGGTTAATGAACTGCTCTGGCAGGTCAGAGAGTGCAGTGTTTCTGTAGGAACGAGAGTTGCCGTGGGGAGAGGCCCCTGTCTGTCACCCACAACGGAAGCAGTTTCCCTTCACTGAAGCTCCTTGTTGGCAGTCAGAGGGGTAAGTGAGTCTAGGTTCTCAGGGAGGCTTCCAACATATCCAAGAAAGGAAAAAGGGGCTAGAGCCCAAAAGCTTGTGTGTGATTTGGAGAGCTAAAGGCAGCCCAAGAGAGCTCTGCTTGTAGCTCCCTTCCTGCCCTGAGACAGAAATAGTAGTCTTGCTGTTCCTCTTCCCCTACTTCCCACTCCCACCCACCCATGAGGCAGTTGGCTAGGCTGTGTCAGTTCATGAGTAATGATTTCTGCATCCAAATGAGGCAGCCATACTATTCTGCCTGAAGAGGACAAAATAAATCGCGGGCAGATAGAAGTCTTGCCCCACTCAGGTATTCCCCAAACCCAGCACCAGAGTGGCCCAGGTCAGCAGGAGACCCTACCAAATCCCTCAAGGACTGGAGGCTAACAGGTCAATAGACCCTGGGGCAGAAACAGAGACCTCTCTCAAAACAAACTCCCCCATGGTTGGGACACCCTCCCTCTTCCTACCCAATGCCACAGGAGTGCCAAGGCCGACTCTCCCCAGGAACAGGGTAAGGTGGGGCCTGGGGAGAAGGTGGAAGAAGAGGACAGAAGCCACCTTCACACAGTTCAGGACTGCTGGCCTGGAGCAGAGAGGAAGAGCCCAAGGACTGCCTCCTCCAAGAAGAGTTTAACTTCCAGATTTGTCTTTAACTCAAATTTTACTCTTGATACTTTGTCAAAAATGTGATTTGTTTTCACTGATGACCGGATTAAATACTCTTCCTATTTTATGTTTCTATCCTCCCCCATTTTGAGTGTGAGCCCCTTGGGGCTAGGAAGCTGTCCTAATTGATTCTTATTTTAATTCCCCCTAGTGCTTGGCATACTGTAAGCACCTAATACATATTAGTATTGGTAACAACAACAGTAACAGGAGGCTGGGACAGAGGGAGGAGGGGAAGAGGAGGAGAGAGGGGAGAAGAGAAGGGAGGAAAAAACGTAGAGGTGACAGCAATTATCAGACCCACTCTGGCTCCAGCTAGTCACGGACACAATGCAAGACCTCAGACGATGTCTTTCTTAATTTTCTAAGACAAGCAGGCATCATCATCAATGGTATTTATTGAGCATTTACTGTGTGCAGAGCACTGTATTAAGCGCTTGGGAGAATACGAAATAACAGAGTTGGTTGACACATTCCCTGCTCACAACTAGGTGAGAACCATCTGTGCCCTTTCCTGGATGCTGGAGGACTGTGGCTGATTCCACCACTTATCGCAGTCTGACAACCCTGTGCCCTTCTAGACTGTAAGCCCGTTGTGGGCAGGAAATGTGTCTGATTATTGTCGTATTATACTCTCCCAAGCGCTTATTACAGTGCTCTGCACACAGTAAGCGCTCAAAAAATATGACAATGAATCTTCAGTTTCCCCAGGCACTGATGCACATTAAAACTCAAGAAGCTACAGTCTTCAAGGTGCCGCCCAACTGCATAACATCAGAAATCAATCTGGCTCTCTTGAATTGTCACACCACAGCCTAAAATTGGGAAAAGGAAGTTGGCTGCCCTGTGAATCTAGGAGTTTGAAGAAGCAACACAAAGAGTCAGCAGAGGAAAAAAGGAATGGGTTCAAAAATGTTGGGCCAAGTGGATAGGGTGGAATGTAAGGAAATTCATTTTATTCCATCCAGTTGCCTAGTTCCCTTCTGCCTTTTCTCCCTAGATTCTCTCCCCCCCACCCACACACACACCCCTCCCCAAACACACATACTGCCCCCCTCCCATGCCCACCTAACCCTATACCCTTCTGACTGTGGGGCCACCTGTATTTGGGATGGTTAGGCACCAGGAATGGTTTCACCTTTGGGAGTTGCTCCCTAGCTATGCGGAGCTTGCAGTGGGGATCTCAGGCAGGGCCAGTGAAGGAAATGCAAGAAGAAGCCTTTTAACTCATGCTCCCTGACACAGGGTTCTCTGCCTCGGCTTTGGCAGGGGTGGAGATGCTGCAAGGGGCACCTGTTCCCATTCCTGCCTCATTCTGAAACAGGGTCAGAAGACCACAGGATCTGTGGGAGAAAGTTTTGCAGGCCAGGAGATAGGGAGTGGGCTTTACAGGGAGGAAAAGGAGGATGAGAAGCCCATGGCCCAGAAGCTGGCACATTAGCCTCTCAGGAGGAAGCTTGCTTACTCTGACCAATGAAGCAGGGGGATTCTCTTCAGATCTCTCAGTTCCTACAAACACTCATCTTCTCTTCAAGCCACAGGGATAGGTAAACGCTAACAACTCCAGTGGTTGCCTATCGACCTCCGCTCCAAACAAAAACTCCTCACTCTAGGCTTCAAGGCTCTCCATCACCTTGCCCCTTCCTACCTCTCCTCCCTTCTCTCTTTCTACCGCCCACCCCGCACGCTCCGCTCCTCTGCCGCCCACCTCCTCGCCGTCCCTCGGTCTCGCCTATCCCGCCGTCGACCCCTGGGTCACGTCCTCCCGCGGTCCTGGAACGCCCTCCCTCCTCACCTCCGCCAAACTGATTCTCTTTCCCTCTTCAAAACCTTACTTAAAAATCACCTCCTCCAAGAGGCCTTCCCAGACTGAGCTCCTCTTCCCCCTCTACTCCCTCTGCCATCCCCCCTTTACCTCTCCGCAGCTAAAGCCTCATTTTCCCCTTTTCCCTCTGCTCCCCACCTCTCCCTTCCCATCCCCACAGCACTGTACCCGTCCGCTCAACTGTATATATTTTCGTTACCCTATTTATTTTGTTAATGAATTGTACATCGCCTTGATTCTATTTAGTTGCCATTGTTTTTACGAGATGTTCTTCCCCTTGACGCTGTTTAGTGCCATTGTTCTTGTCTGTCCGTCTCCCCCGATTAGACTGTAAGCCCGTCAAACGGCAGGGACTGTCTCTATCTGTTGCCGACTTGTTCATCCCAAGCGCTTAGTACAGTGCTCTGCACATAGTAAGCGCTCAATAAATACTATTGAATGAATGAATAAGATGCTCTGACTCTTCAGGCTATAATTTCAGCCCATGTAGGGAAGAGAGAGGGGTACTATGTTGACAGTCGAGTTCAATCAATTGATAGCATTTATTGAGTGCTAGAACACTGTACTAAGCACTTGGGAGAGTACACTATAACAATATAACAGACACATTCCCTGCCCAAAATGAAATTACAGTTCAGCGGGAGCTTCCAGAATCCAGATGGAAGCCAGTTCTTTCCTGCTTTAGACATTAGGAACGTGAAAGCCCTTTTCAATACTCTACCATGAGACTGGACTTGCCACCTACTTATCTGAGTGCTGCTGCTAAGACAGTTGAGGCCGATTTCTGTCTGCAGAGGGCCTCCTGTTGACCAATGGTCCTGTGGCCTGAGGAACTGCGGGCACCCTTTCCCAAACAAGCCATCAACAGGAGCTCTTCCCAAGTTTGTCTGGCCTGAACTGGTTCATCTCTGTACTCCACTGGACCCTGCCCTCTGCATGGGCGAGAAGCTGCCAGAGGATAAGGTAGTGATAATTAGAGCAGCTGATGTCAGCAGAACTTCAAAGACCTATTATGAAATATCTTGTCTATTGATCTCCTCCTAATAGCCTCTTCAAGCACATCCTGCACTCCAGGAATAGAACTTCAACGGCAAGTGGAACTCTCACTGAAAGCCACAGCATTAGCTTGGGTGACATTTCATTCCGGGTCAAGAAAATGGGACTACTTTACCAGTCAACATGCATTTTGGCCTTTTATCCAGCTCTCCGCTGGGGAATGGGGAGGGGGAGGGTGAAACGGCACAGTCAGGTCAGAATCCACACTCGGGCCCCATCATTGTTGGGCAGAAGACTCGGAACTCTGTGCTTCCCCTCAACCTACCCTTGTAATCCCCGCCCCCAACCCTCACCCCAAATTATCACTTGCACTAAGGGCTCTCACCGGTCTCATTCCCAGGAAGAGAGGGTTGTGTTTTGGAAACTCAGGAAACAAGAGATTTTCCTGCTCTAAACTTGTGGGTGAGCTTTTGACGTTTACACCCAAGGTGACCATTTCAGATGACCTCTGACATTCCTCCCCACAAGGACATGGCACACTCCCCTCAAAGCAGGCACCTCTCCTTTGCCCGACCGCCCTGCCCAAGGCCAGCTAACTCTGACTGGGAGATGCCAAGTAGTAGCCTGCCTCTCTACCAAGAAGAGTCAGAAGGTGAGCTAAAGGGATCGGATCACAATCAGAGCACGGTCCCTTCCATTCTGCCAGAGGACAAGACATACAAGGAGTCCCCTACCTAAAGGAACTGGGGAATTCAATCTTATTGGCAAATATAAGGGCTTACTACAGACTGACAAGGCTTCAGCTGCTTCAAGTACAGCCATGGGAACCTCACAGTGAGGCTTACAGTGACTTCAGGATCCTCTTAACCCTTTGCACAAAGCAGCCTAAGTCACTTCCCAATCAATCACTCAATGGCATGCATTGAGCACTTACTGTGTGCAGGACATTGTACTAAGCTCTTGGGAGAGTACGATACAACAGAGAGGGCAGACATGTTCCCTGCCACAAAGAGCTTACAGTGTAGAGGGGGAGCCAGCCATTAATATAAATACATTACAGATATGTCCATAAGTGCTGCGCATCAATCTGCAACCAGGCAGGCTATCTCATCTGGAAAGATTAGTAAAGAAAATTCCCTTGCCCAATCCAAACTCTGTCCATCGATGAGAGAAGTTAAATCACCACTGCCTTCATTTGTAATTCAGCTTCTGAAAAATCAATAGCAGGTTAGGAGGAGCCTGTAAAGTTTAAAAAATTGACAGAGCATATGTTTAAAGATTCCCAAATCAAGAACTTATGTGCAGACCTACAAATTATGTCCTACACCACAGCATATTTAAAAATCTCCTTTACCCTCCAACTCCTGAGATCAATGCCTCGCCTGTAATCAGACACCCACGTCAAAAAATAAACACATGGCCATGGGGTGCCCAAATCAATCAATCAAGCACTGCTACTGAATGAGTGCTTGCTGTGTGCTAAGTGCTTGGTAGAAGACAATTCAATAGATCTGGGAGGCAGGACCCCTGCCCTCAACTGTGCCAGGAGAGACCCTGAATCATGCTCTGAGGTCTCAGCAGCCAAAGCAGCTCCAGGAATGAAATATTCTAAGTTAAAATGCAACCACTCTGCTAATGTTTAAATCAGCACATCATGCCCTTGCTGTGATCTGACCAGTGTGAGTTTGGGATTTGAGCTGGAATTTCCTCTTATTATTGACCACACCAAAGCCTGGCAGTTCACCTCACGCCTCAGGGCCTCCAGAGTTTATATTGCTGCTACAGTTTGGAGCAGAGAGAGAAATGGGACGTTCCAAACCGATATCGCTGATGGACCAAATGGCGCAGTGCTTGGGAGCTCCCCAACTTTCCACCCCTCCCACTGCCAGCAAGCCCAGCCTTGCCCCGATCTGCTCCCCAAGCTGCTTGGGCTTCCAGGAGGCCAGGAAAGCACAGTTCCCACCCCTGCTATGACTCGGCTCTGCTGAGGATCGGTATACCAGTCCTGCATCTGACCTTCAGCCTACAATCCGATCTGTGTGATACTTACTTTTGGAGACCAATTTTTCGTGCACTCACTGCTGCCTTAGCTGGGCCCCAGGGGAAGCAGTAGACAGAAAGAGAACAAGGCGTGGGGAGAAAGCAAGAAGAAGACAGGATCCTTGCTCTCACCAAGCCCAAAATGCAGGAGAGAGACACACACACATACATATACATACATACATATATATTTCAGGATAGAAAGAACATAGATTCTTTTGAAATGTGGTGCTGGAGAAGACTTTTGCATGGACTGCCCGAAAAACAAACAAATGTATTTTAGAGCAAATTCAACCAAAGTGGTCTTCGAAAGGCCAAATAACAACTTAGATTAGCATATTTTGGACACATAATCAGGAGGACTAATTCTCTGGAGAAGACACTAATGCTAGGAAGAGTCCAGGGAAAACGTGGAAGAGGCAGACCAGCACGTAGATAAATAGAAACCATAATGATAACGGAAGAACCATTAGAAAGGTTGCGGATTATGGCAGAGGACAGGACGTTCTGGAGAAAGTATATCCATGGAGGCGCTATGAATTGGAAATGACTTGATGGCACTTAATATATTATATATCTATCTATAGATAGATAAATAGATAGATATTCTGGAGCGTGGCTCTGTCTCCCTTTTTTTCTCCAACCCTGATTCAAGAAGCTTGAGAAGTCGCCAACCCCCTGCTCCACCCCATCTTCCCACTCACCAACTTGGACACACACTTGATATCTCTAACCACTGTACAATCTCTACCCTCACCTACTCTGAAATCCCTCTATCTGACCACAACCTTCTCACTTGCCTCCTCTCCCACACTCCTCCTTCCTGTAAAATCTGTGCTATCCCCCCACAGAGACCGCTGATCTCTCGACCCCATCCACCTCTCAACTCACCATGCCCCACAGTCTCCATATCCAGTCTACCCACTCTTGATGACCAAACTGATGTTCTCAACATCACCGTGTCTACTGAACTCAACTCACTCCCTCCCCATCCCTACGAGCATGAAACACTACCCATCAGCCCTGGATTACTTGCACAATCTGCCTCCTTCACTCTTGTGTTTGAGCCTCAGAACACCGCTGGTGGAAATCTAAATATCAGGCTTTGTCCACTTCAAGTTTATCCTTGCTTGCTTTAACTCTGCCCTCTCCTCTGCCCAGCAAAACTTTTTCTCTTCCCTTATTGACACCCATGCTCATTGCCCTTGCCAGTTGTTCCAGACATTTAACTCCCTTCTTAGGTCCCCTGTCCCCCCGCCTCCCCCATCCCTTGCCTCCAATGACCTGGCCATCTACCTTATTAAGAAAATTATCACCATCAGGTATGAGCTCCCTGAAATTGCTCCTCCCCTTCCACAATCCCTCCCCCTCCCAGCCCCCTCTTCAACTCTCCCATCCTTCCCAGCAGTATCTCCAGAGGAGATGTGCCTCTTCTCAAATGCTAACCCCTCCATATGTGAACTGGAACCCATTCCTTCGCACCTTATCCAAACTCTTGCCCCCTCCCTCCTTCTCTAACAGCCATTTTCAACCATTCACTCTCCAATGGCTTCTTCCCCATTGCCTTCAAGCATGCCCATGTCTCCCCCATCCTAAAAAAACCCTCCCTTGACCCCACAGCTCCCTCCACTTATTGTCCCATCTCCCTCCTACCATTCCTCTCCAAACTCCTTGAACGAGTCATCTACACCCACTGTCTCAAATTCCTCTCCTCCAATTCTCTCCTGGACGCCCTCCAATCTGGCTTCCGTCCGTTTGCTCTACTGAAACCGCCTCTCTCAAAGGTCATCAATGATCTTCTTGCCAAATCCAACGGCTTCTACTCCATCCTAATCCTCCTCAACCTCTCAGCTGCCTTTGACACTGTGGACCACCCCCTTCTCCTGGAAATGTTACCCAACTTTGGCTTCACTGACTCTGTCCTCCCCTGGTTCTCCTCTTAACTCTCTGGCTGTTCATTCTCAGTCTCCTTCACAGGCTCCTCCTCTGCCTCCCACTCCCTAACTGTGGGAGGTCTGTCAAAGTTCAATTCTCAGTCCCCTTCTATTCTCCATCTTCACTTGTTCCCTTGGAGAACTCATTCACTCTCACGGCTTCAACTACACATCTCTACACAGATGATAACCAAATCTACATCTCCTCCCCTGATCTCTCTCACTCTCTCCAGGCTCACAACTCCTCCTGCCTTCAAGACACCTCTACTTCAATGTCCTCCTGTCACCTCAAACTTAACATGTCCAAAACAGAGCTCCTTATCTTCCCACCCAAACCCTCTCCTCTCACCATCACCAAATCCTGTTGGTCCCACCTTCACAACATCGCTAAAATTCGCCCTTTCCTCTCCATCCAAACTGCTACCATGTTAATACAACCACTCATCCTATCCCACCTAGATTACTGCATCAACCTCCTTACTGATCTCCCAACCTCCTGCCTTTCCCCACTCCAGGCCATACTTCACTCCGTTGCCCAGTTCATCTTTCCACAGAAACGTTCAGGGCATCTCATGCCCCTCAAAAATCTCCAGTGGTTGCCTATCCACCTCCATACAAACAAAAACGCCTCACCATTGGCTTTAAAGCACTCCATCACCTTGCCCCCTCCTACTTCACCTCGCTTCTCTCCTTCTACAACCCAGCCTGCATACTTTGCTCCCCGGGTGCTAACCTTCTCATTGTGCCTCGATCTCGCCTGTCTCACCACTGATCCCTGGCCCAAGGCCTACTTCGCCTGGAAGACCCTCCCTCCTCAAATCCACCAGACAATTACTCTCCCCACCTTCAAAGCCTTACTGAAGGCACATCTCCTCCAAAAGGCCTTCCCAGACTAAGCCCCATTTTACCTCATCTCCCACTCTCTTCTGCTCCCTTTGCTCTCCCCCCACCCCCAGTCCTACAGCACTTATGTATATATCTGTAATTTTATTTGTATTGATATCTGTTTACTTGTATTGATGTCTATCTCCCCCCTTCTAAACTACGAGCTTGTTGTGGGCAATGATTTGTCACTCTTTATTGTTGTATTGTACTCTCCCAAGCCCTTAGTCCAGTGCTCTGCATAAAGTGCTTAATATGACTGAATGAAGGAAAGAGGACAAGAAGGAAAAAGAGGAGGGAGGGAGGAAAAGGAGGAAGAGAATGAGGAGGAGTCAGACTAGAAGAGACACTGGAGGAATAAAAATGATAATCTGAGGGAGTGAAGGTAGGTAAGGAAGAGGCAATTCCCTTTAGAACTACACACAGCTTACACAGCTGAAATACAATTTCAATACAACTGAATGAACAGCTGAACACACAGCTCAGACTCTCACATTTCTCTCCCTTCCTTATACTACCCACATAGCTGACAGCCTCAGAAATCCCAACCCGGTGCCTCCCCACCAGATATAAGGGCTTGCCAGCCCCTGAGTCCCCATCCCTCCTCACAAACAAGGGCAAATGCCCCAGGGGTCAAGCAGGGACACTCACCTCCCCTGAGTAACTGTACTTTCCCTTCAGGATCTGCCGGTACAACCGGGTCCGGTTATCATCTTCAAAGGGCATAGTCCCACTCAGCAAGATGTACGAGATCACTCCCAGGGCCCACATGTCCACAGAATTGGTGTAGGGCTTTCTGACCAGGATCTCGGGGGCAATGTACTCTGGTGTGCCACACGTGGTCTTCATCAGACAATCATCCCCTTTCTTCCGGGCGCTAGCCAGTCCAAAGTCTGTGATCATGATTTTGGAGTCAGTGCCCGGGTGGTAGTACAGCAAGTTTTCTGGCTTGAGATCCCGATGCGTGATGCCCAGTGTGTGCAAGTACTTAACCCCATCTAGGACCATCTGCAGCACCCGGGTGGCATCCCTTTCGGTGAAGGAGCCTTTGGCAATGATCCGGTCAAACAGCTCTCCGCCGGTGGCCAACTCCATCACCATGTAAACTCGCTCTTGAGTCTCAAACACCTCAATGAGCTGAATGATGTTGGTGTGGCGGACCCGACGCAGCACACACAGCTCAGACTCGCACACTTCCCTCCCTTCCCTGTATTTTGTCTCAATCATTTTGATTGCATAGGGCTGTTTGGTGGCTTTATGTTCCACACGGACCACTCTGCTGAAGCTGCCCCGGCCAATCAGGGCCTTGATGTCATACTTGGCTGTCACTCGGGGATCAAACTTGGCCCGGTATCTGGCCACTTTGTTCCTGCGGGGCTCGGGGGACTCCATCTGGCCAGCCAGGTGTCCACCGGCGGGGGGGTTGGCATTATGAGGGGGCGAAGGGGAGCCAGCTTTGATGGTGTACCCTCCATCATCCTTGATGAAATGTTTGTACACATCGTTCTTGTGGCCGGTGTAAGGCTCGACCTTTTTGACCAGGTCCAGCTGAATGTCCTTGGGAGGCTCAGGGAGGACTTTGCTTGTCCCACAGCCCATCACGGAAGGGAGCCACCCAGCTGGGGAGGCATTCTCTCAGGTCAGTGCCAACAGGACCCACTTCTCGGGCAGTGTCCCCAATCAGACCTGGGCAGAAACAAAGAGAGGGAGGGAGTCAGAGAAGGCCAATCTTTGGTGAGAACACACACACACTCTTATTTTCACTCTCTCTCTCAAAAGAATGGAGTCACCAGAGAGATCCCATTCCCCAGACTGTGACTGGCATGTTTGTAGCCTAAGCTCTGACCATCCCTAAGATCTCACAAACTGTCTCAATGCTTGGCTGTCGTGTTAAGATTAAGGAATTGCTGTGACTGCAAGGAGGCTTCTTGGTAACATTCAAAAAGCTTTTTCCCCTCAACGCCATCCTGTGGGGAGGGGAGGAGAAGACTGCTTTAAGGCTCCCTGGCTGGACTCTGATCAAATGGCTGCATGATACTGTGACACTTGAGATGAAAGAAGGAATAACAACCCAAGAAAACCTCTAGACTGTAAGCTCCTTGTGGGCAGGGAACATATGTCTACCAACTCTGCTATACTGTATTCTCCCAAGCACTTAGTACAGTGCTGTGCACACTAAATACCATTTCAATTGACATCCCTCCTGCAGCAGTTTAATCCCACTCCTGTTCACTCAGCTCTGGGAGGAGTGGAAGAATTTGTTCCCTTTACCAATCTTCAGGGCCTTCATTTTTAGCTGTTTTTTATTGACTTGTCACACTCCTCTCGAAACATTTGAGATTTTCTAGAGAAGCCAAATTTCAGTCAAACTTACTTCAGGGGTGATGGGGGAAGGAGCAAGGGAATGGTGGAGTCTTTTCAGAGTGCTGGGAGTCAGAAGTCACTTGCCCATCCACCCAGCCTGGGAACCTTTCAAGAGGCTGTGGACATAGCTTCTTTGGCTCCAGGCAAAGACAGATGACTTCAGCTTGTGCGGAGAGCAGGGGACACAGTACTAACCATGGAGATGGATTTCTAAAGAAAGGGGATTCTAGAAAAATGGGATTTGACCGTATATGACCCTCCCACTGGGACTGTGAGTCCCATGTGGGACAAGGACTGTATCCAACCTGTTGAACTCATATCTATCCCATCACTTAGAACAGTGCTTGACACATAGTGCTTAATAGAATAATGATAATATTAATAATAATAGCATGCTCCCAACAAAGGCTCTCGGCATGGGGATCGACCTGAACAGTCACCAGCTGAGTCAGGAGACAGGCTCCAGATCTACTGCCAGGGGAAAATTTCTCCACCAATTACCTCAGAATTTTGCCCCGAGTGTCTGACTAGCCCTTTCATTCTCAGGAGGCCATTTTACTATCTTCGGTCTGCTTCTCTTGTTCCTCAAGATCACATATTGCACTTCAGAGCTTACACTCCTTCCTGACTTCCAATAATCTAACTAGAAAACTCCCTGCTTCACAGGTCTGAAGTAGAACCCAAGAACTAGCCCTAACTAGCGACAGCTCACTTGTCACCCACTCCTCACCTACACCCTCAGCTGAGAGCAATAATGGCCCTGGAAAGCAGGAAGAGAACCATTTATTCTGTGTTCTGACCTGATTGAAAGCCCAGAGGCTGGCCATTCTGTTCCTCTGGGGGAGAGACAAGATGGGATGTGTCACCCTCCCACTTTTCAGGGTTACTGTGACAATTACTTCACTGTTGATGGCAAAGCACATGCAAGTGAGAAATGCTAAATTAAAAAACCTGTTTCATGCAAAGGCCCCTAACCTTCTTTGCCAAGAGCCGGGGCCTTTTTGTCGCCCCCTCAACTCTCCCAAAGTGCTCTTTGAAATGAAAGGGAGGGAGAGGAAGAATTCAAAACACACTCTTACAGATACTAAAATAGAGGTGGCTAAATTTTTCACTAATACAGCATGAAAACCAACCAAACCAATTAAACGCACTGAAAGAAACCCAGGCCAGAGGTCAGAGTCTCCATTAGAAAGAAAACATCAGCATGCTGCTCAGCTAAAACGAGGTTTCCTTTCCCTTTTCTTCCATAATGGGGAAATTCCTCATTCTCTGCCTCTTGCAAAATTGCTCAAGTTTTGCCCGGACTCTTGTCTGACTGCCCATGAGTGAGCAACAGGCCGAGTGCCACCACAGCCGCAACAGACCCGAGCAGTGGACTCAGAAAATTAATTTTTAAACTAAGTCGCAATTTGAAAAGAATTCCTCCTTCCTTGAGTTTAAAGCTCAGAGCAAAGACTTTGGAATCTGGCGGTCTCATCTCCTTCACAAAGGAAACATGAGCACTGAACAGAGCAGAGTAGAGAGCCAACAGATCAGGAAAAATGCTACTTCCACTAGTGTTCCTGAGGTTTGGAAGGAGCTGCCTCCCCAATTCTCAGGCCAGTGGGCAAAAATACAACCAAATAAATCATTTCTATTATTATTCTGAAGTAATCAAACCCACAAACTGCGCTAACTCGAAAAGCAGTCCCCCTGCCCCTCTGATCCAAAAGAAAATAATTCACGATTAAAGCTTTCGCCTCAGGGTCACAACGGTGGGGTCACAAAGGTGCCTTGTTCCTTCTGGGGAAGGACAAATTCTAGGATCCAGCTACAAAGAAAAGTAGCTTCCACTTTCCAGTTAAATGCACTCCCTTTTTCGTATCTGACCCTTCAATCCTGACATGAAGTTTTGCAAGACAAAATACATAATTTTCCATTTCCCTCTGAAAAGCAAATCTTGATCTACCCCCTGAAGTCAACTATGAATGAGAGCCAAGGGTTTATTTACCCCAGCTGACCTCAAACCCTGCTTCCTTCCTGGGATATAATCTCCTGGTTTCATTTAGTCTATTGAAATCTTCAAATCCAGGCTCATACTGATGCAGCACCTTCCCAGACACGGTGCATCACTGGACCCCAGACGGCCACAGCTGCTCCTCACTCGAATCACATTTAACAAATCCTCTTTGCATTTGGCTGAAGAGTCGGAAGGGTCAGACCACAACTATATTTCAGGCAGCTGCCGAAACTACTTCTGGGAAGGAAGAGCAAAACACCCCCCTGCCAGGAGTTCCACACAGCCAGAGTTTGCTGTAAAAGGGTTTGCTGCCTCAGTCATGGCAGTAGAAAACGCCAAAGCACAGGGAGAGAAATCCAAAAGCTCAATGGGACAGGCATCCGGGAAAAGATAAGTGAGAACAACTGTAAAATGGGGATTAAGACTGTGAGCCCCTTGTGGGACAGGGACTGTGTCCAACCTGATTATCTTGTATCTACCCCAGAGCTTAGTATAGTGCCTGGCACATACTGAGCGTTTTAACAAATACCACAAAAACTCTAAAAGGAAAAAAAAAAACAATGATGCAGCGGCTACTGCCGCTGCTCCTTCATAATACATCCATTTTCACTCTCAGTCCCAACTGATGATCCAGTACCATCCACACAGATGGAACAAGACACACAATCCTCTGTTTCTACAACATTAAAATCTCACCACATGTTCAGTAGTTTCTACTGTACGGAAGATGAGTCTGGAAGAATCACAGGACTGAAGAAGAGGGGCAATGCTGGGCTGGGTTGACTGGGCAGAGTTGATGGAACTGTGAAACAGGAAGAAAAGGCATATACAGAGAACTGTGAGAGAAGTTTTACATGTAGCCAGAGCCAAAAGCATCCCAAACCTCATCCCCAGTCCCTTTCAGAGAAAATTTCCTGAACTCAAGGCTTCATTCTTCAAAGCAATGGCAATCCTGGGAAAGTTCCAAAGAGGTAGTTCAGAATGAATCAGATTGACTATGTACTCTGGGGGGGGGGGGGGGGGGAGGAGAGAGGAAAGAGAAAGAGAGAGAGAAAGAGGAGGGCAGCAACCCAAGAGAAAAAACTGGCAAGAATTTCCCCTCAGTCTCCTTGGGTAGCAAACTCTCTCGAAGCATTTTCCAGGATGAATGGGCCAGAGCCCTTCTCCAGCTTTTAACCAAGTTTCCGAGAATGAAGCACCCTTTCCTGCCTTTCAAAACGGTATTAGATTGTTTTATTTTCTTGCCATTTTAAAGGGGAATTTTTTCTATGTAGCCTACTGGAAAGTCACAAATCTGCTGAGTCTTCAGCAGAGGATACTTCCGTTCAGAGGAGTAACTAGCATTTTAGCATTGGGCAATTAGCCAACCAAAAAAATCCCACAAAAAGTGTACTAGAGAGCATTCGCTCAACCCGGGAGATTTCCTAGCTTCATACCTCCCACCACCCACTTCATCAGAACACAGCCAAATCACCTCCCCTTCTTCAGCATGCCAAGGTGGGCGCTTGACTGGATCTTCAGTCATAACCTATCTGGGGTCATAAACTCATGATCCAGCCCCTTAACCCTTTTTTTGTTGAGGAAGAGTCCAGCAGCTTTGGGGTATGGCAGGCAGGCAGGCAACCTAACTCCTCCTGTCTTTATCCCCAGGCACTGTTTCTCTGTTTCCTGACTGGCCCCTAGCAGGGGCCCAGGTCTTAGGTCAGGGGTGGCTGAACCATGCTTTAGGAGCCTTCTTCTCTTACGATGAGACTAGCAGTTTATTCACGTTCATGGCTGTGGCAGCAGCACTGGACTGCAGTGTGCCATTTTTTGTGTGTGTGGTGTCTGTTAAGCGCTTACGATGTGCCAGGCAATGTTAGCAGCGCTGGGGTAGATACAAGGTAATCAGGTTGGACACAGTACGTGTCCCATTCATTCATTCATTCAATAGTATTTATTGAGCGCTTACTATGTGCAGAGCACTGTACTAAGCGCTTGGGATGAACAAGTCGGCAACAGATAGAGACAGTCCCTGCCGTTTGACGGGCTTACAGTCTAATCGGGGGAGACGGACAGACAAGAACACATGGGGCTCATAGCCTTAATCCCCGTTTTCCCGATGAGGCACAGAGAAATGAAGTAACTTGCCCAAGGTCACACAGCTGACAAGCGGCAGAGCCAGAATTAGAACCCAGGGCCTTCGGGACTCCCAGCCCCATGCTCTATCTGCTGGGCCATGTGTCAGCAACAATATCAGCACCCACATGGGCTCCACCCCCAGGCCTGGCTCCCCAGGTATCTTCTTTGCCGCCGCCACTGACCTCACCCAGCCCCATCCCACCTAGGAATGCCTGCTCTCTGCCGCTCACCACCAAACCAGCCTCTCTGCCACTGTCACAGGAACGCCCAAGTACTCTTTTGACCTTCAGTTCTCGGCCATATCATAATAATAATGATGATATTTATTAAGTACTTACTAGGTGTCAAGCATCATAATAAGAACTAGGGTAGATACAATATCAGCATATATGCCACACCACCACTCTCTCCACCTTCAAAGCATTATTAAAGGTCCCATCTCCTCCAGGAGGCCTTCCCAGACTAAGCCCTCTTTTCCTCAACTCTCTCTTCTGCGTCATCTACACACTTCGATCTGTGACCTTTGGCCATTTGATATTCACCCCATTCCCAATCCCACAGCACTTATTTACGTATCTGTAATTTATATATTATAATTTACTTATTTATTCATTGTAATGTCCGTCTCCCACTCTAGACTATAATCTCTTTATGGGCAAGGAACATGTCTGCTAATTCTGTTGCACTCTCCAAAGCGCTCAGTACAGTGTTCTGCACATATTTATTGGGCGTTTTACTATGATTCATTGATAAGCAGAAAGGACACAGTCCCTTTCCCTCCTGGGGTTCACAGTTTAAGAGGGAAGGCGAACAGCTATCTTATCCCCATTTTCACAGATGAAGAAACTGAGGTCCGGAAAAGTTAAGTAACTGTCCCAAGGTCACACAGCAATCGAGTGGCATAGACTAGTGAAAAGAACATGCTTCTGAGAGTCAGAGATCCTAGGTCCTAATCCCAGCTCTGGCACAAGTCTGCTGTGTGATCTTGAGCAATCCACGTCACTTCTCTGTGCCACAGTTACCTTATCTGTAAAATGGGTATTAAAACAGTGAGCCCCATGTGGGACATGGACTGTGCCCAACCTGATACTTTTGTCTCTACCCCAGTGCTTGGTACAATGCCTGGCACACAGTAAGCCTTTAACACATACCTTTTTAAAAAAAAAAAAAAGTGGCAGAGCCGGGATGAGAACCCAGGTCTCCAGACTCCCAGGGCTGTCCCTCTCCTACCATTTTAGGCCACTTCACAGAAGCATGAGTTTCCTTTGTGAGTCTTAGCCACCCCTGTCTTCTCTGTTTGGTCAAGTGCCGCAAGCATTGTTGGGACTGACACTGATGATTAACAACCAATCACAGCAGTCATCTAGTTTTACTTTGCTGGCTGAGGACCAAAAAAAATAAACAAAATGAGCAGAGAAAAGATAAGAAAATTCCAGTTTTGTTGTTCTGAACTATAAGATCAGTAACCTAGGGTAAGAGAAGGCCATTTCCTTTTAGAATTCAACTCCTTTCTTAGCTGCACATTCATAAATGGATTCCCTCTCTCTTCCCCCTCCTCCGACCATGCTCACAAACACCACCCTCATTACTGCAGTCTGGCTGACCCCTTGGCCCACCCCCAGAAAGGTGACCACCAAGGTGGCCCATGGCCCTCTGAACATCCAGCCCACAGAATCCAAGTTCTGCAGGGACCAACAAACCATTGGTGAAAGAAAAGGAAGAGTCCCTACTTCCAGGGGTCAGGGGAAAAGGGTTCTGGACCCTCTATTCATATCATGGCAAGAGTGCTAGATGCTCTCTGGTTAGCTGAAAACTTTCAAATGGCATAAGGGAGACAGGCTTTTTGTTGGTTTAAAAAAGCATCCTCCTTGGCCATCTGCATATACAAACATAATATGCCCAAGAAAACCTGTCAGCTATTGAGGGAATTTGGGTCAAGTAGCTCACATTTTAAAAATCTGATTAGTGAGGGCTCTCCTGAAGAAGCTCTTTCCTGAGCAGCTGACTTCTGGCCCTATCTAATGAAGATGAAAATGCATAGTGAAGCAGTTTCCACTGACCTGCTATGGTGACCTTGGGCAGGTCACGTAACCTTTCTGGGCCTCAGTTTCCTCATCTGTAAAATGGGAATAAAACAGCCAGAGCTCCATGTAGGATGGAGAATATGTACAATCTGGCAATCTTGTACTTACTGCACAGTTTAGCATAAAACTACTTAATGAATGCATTACAAGTCCTCCGCAGTTATTTGATGGCATTTTTCCGCATCAAAATGGCTGCATGGACATGGTCATTCTTGTTCCTGATGCGAGAGTTGCATTGGTTCCTTCAGGCAAGCTCCTGAGGGACGCAAAGGAAGTGGGTAGAGCCAGCTCGGCATGGTTTCCACCTGTTACCCCTTTCTGAACACAGGGGGATCTCCACCTTTGTGCCTGTCAGAGAGCACAGTTTCTAAGAACTCCCCCTACCCGTCTCTCCCTTTCTCCACACCAGATTCACTGGACTACCGCATAAAAAAAAGTCAAACTCTGTCACATATCTCCCACCACCACCCCAGAGAGGAACTCAGGGTAGGGGCCTGTATACCCACACTTTACCTGATCCCAAGATACCCGCAGCAAAGTGGCGGGTTGGGTTGGATAATCTGGGTCAGAAGAGTAGGCCAAGGCGGGAAAGGTCAGCTGGTGCTGGACTCAATGACTGGGCAGCTGCCGCCATCAGAATGCCTGATGGCACGGCAGTCCACCCTGAGGCCTCCCCACCCCCTTCCTCCTTTTTTGAGCCTTTTTCCTCCCCTCCCAGCCCTGCCACTATCTTCTCTGCCCAGCGGGGAGGGCAGAAGGTCAGACTGAGTGGCTGCCTGTTTTTCCTTGGCCCATAGCTTCTCAGCCTCCCTGCGGCAGAGACCTGAAGTTTACCGGGCCAGACTCATAGAGGCAGCAAAGTTGTGGACGGGGCCGGGTAAGTAGACATATCATGCAGGTCCGGGACCAATAGTCTACAGATGTGGGGTGGATATGGGTAATAATAATAATGATGGTATTTGTTAAGCGCTTACTATGTGCAAAGTACTGTTCTAAGCACTGGGGGGGGATACACGGTGATCAGGGTGTCCCAATGGGGCTCCCAGTCTTAGTCCCCATTTTACAGATGAGGTAACTGAGGTACAGAGAAGTTAAGTGACTTGCCCAAAGTCATACAGCTGACAAGTGGCAGAGGCAGGATTAGGACCCATGACCTCTGACTCCCATGCTCTTTCCACTGAGCCATGCTGGGTACCAAATCTAGTGCCTGTGCTGGTCTCTCCAAAGAGTTCCTGGTCAAGGAGAACCCCTTTCCAACAAGGTCCTATGGGGAGGGGGTCCTACTCTATAGGTTTGCCCCCATCCTTCCCCTTTGGTCCCATTTTCCTGGCCAACCTGGCTACAAAGGGGAAGTACCAAACATTAGCTCAAGTCTGTCTTTCTGATCTGGGACACGACCTGCTCAAATAAGACAGAGAAATAGGGTTTCCAGAGGACAAGCGAACGTTAAGCCCAAAGACAAAAATTTCCTCTGTCCTCATCAGGCAGGCTGTAACTTCCACATCTTGCAGGACAGAACGACGGGCTTATATTTGCCGGCCCCTCCAGAGCGAACCGGGAAGCACAAGGAAACCCAATCCAAGTTCTAAATCCCAACTTAGAACAATGAAAGAGATCAATTTTAGATGCAGCAGCCCAGGAACCTGGACATTACAACCAATTCTACAAGCTAAGATGACTTCAGTCCTAACCTTAACTGAGGCCAAGCCTCGGGGTCAATAGGGAGTCAAGTAACATCACAAGCCCTCTTTGCGCCAGGCAGCTCATTAGAAATCTAGGTCTACATATTTGAGCAGTAAGCCCATTGCCTTCACATCTATTCTACTCACTGGACAACCGTCCCATTCAGCACTGGCCTCTCTTCTCAAAGTTTTCCCAGAGAGGAGGGCAGTTCAGCCTAAAAATCTTCCTATCCTTATCACACAACCGCATGCAGAGAACCCCTGAGTCACAGGAGCAGCGTAACCTAGTGGAAAGACCCCGGGACTGGGAGTCAGAGGACCTGGGTTCTACTCCCAGCTCTGCCGCATTGGCTGCTGCGTGACCTTGGGCAAGTCACTTGACTTCTCTGTGCCTGAGTTCTCTCATCTGTAAAATATATGGGCATTAAGACTGAGCCCCATGTGGGACATGGACTGTGGCTGATCAGCTTGTATCTATCCCAGTGCTTAATACAGTGCTCTGCACCTAGTAAGCACTCAATAAATAAATGATTGATTCTAGGTAAGGCTAATTAAATAAATATGAAGAATTGCCTTTCATTCTGGGGTGCAAAAAAGCTGGTTAAAGAAGATCAAAATGCTATTTGGCAAGAGGTCCATCCTGAAAAAAAGCATCACTCTCTGAGGAAGACAGACAGGTCACCTAGTTAGACTGCAAAGGCGGACCTGCGAGGCAGAGACTTTATCTGTGAGGTTCCTCCTTAGAGGGGTGCCTCCCTAAGGACCTCAAGCAACTGGTTCAGTGCTCAGCACACAGTAAGAGCTCAATAAATACCGCCAATCAATGGACAAATGCTCAAGGCTCCCTGTGACTAAAGCAATACAACCTAAGCACATGTCCTGCTAGCAGTCATATATACCATTTCCCTCTTAACCATCAGTACCTGAGCCAAGTTCACCCTGAATGGCTAATGGCTAGGAAAGGTGAACTACTGTATTTTCATGGGCTCGGTGAATGAGTGTGCAAGAGATTCACAGTGTGATGCTCACAACCATGGATACATTTGCATCGTGGGCACGAGCTGAAGGACGTCTCTGACTCAAAGAAATGACTTCGACCATCTTAATAAAGTCGAGTTTCCTTTTAAGGCAGGCAAAGCCATTTGAAATTTTCCCCCAGGGAAGATGACAAAACTTTAACATGGACCTCCAAATTTGAACAGTGGAGTTGATTCACATTTTTAAACATCACTGCCTGTGGTGCTCTCTCTGAAGGTTTTCAGCTAAGTTGAGCATTTCCACACCTCTCACCATTTTTCCAGCCTACAACGATGAAATCACCCAAAGGGGTTTGCCCACTTAAGCACCAGGCAGTGATGTTTCAATAGTGATACCATCCCAGCTCCAGCTTGTCTTCTGGCAAAAACTGTAATTTCCATCAGCTCCAGAACAATGCTAGGTAATCTCACCCCTACCCCACCAGACTGTAAACTCGTTGTGGGACGGCAATCTCACTGCTTATTGTTGTACTGTACCTTCCCAAGCGCTTAGCACTGTGCTCTGCACATAGTAAGCACTCAAATACGACTGAATGAATGAATTTCCCATTAAAGGGAGCCCTCCTGGAAGTCCAAGCTCAGTTTGTTTCTAGTCCACTGAAACAAAACAAAGCTGCCAGGGATGCCAGGTACCAGAGTGCATTCCTACAAAATCTAGGGGAAAGACAATGGACAAGACTTGAAGTGCTGGGCTGATAAGCCACACAGGGACACCAAGTCAAGAGAATCAATGGCTTAAGAGTTGGAATTTGGTAAAAACACACACACACACACCCAAAAAACCCCAGCTAGCAACTAGTTGGATTATCCATTTCTTTGGTGAGAACATCATAGAATGAAATGAGAATATACTGATCTGCCAATTTTTGAGCACTCGGTGGGATGGATTAAAATAATCGGGCAAATCAAAATCTCCACCAGAAAACCTGTGGGCTGCACACAGTGGAACAAGGGAGAAAGACGCACACTCTGCTGCCCTTACCACCCCCACACCCAAGCACATAATGGCCAGGTCACCCAAAGCAAGTCACTGTTCAATAACTGTATTTGGCTTCAGATAAATCCTCAGGGATCTCTTAAACCCCTCCTCTCCATTAATAATAATAATGATGATAACAATGGTATTTGTTAAGCACTATGTGCCAAGCAGTGTACTAAGTGCTGAAGTAATCAAGATAATGAGGTCCCACATGGGACTCACAGTCTAAGTAGGAGGTAGAACAGGTATTGATGACTGAATCCCCATTTTAGAGATGAGGAAACTGAGGCAGAGAGAAGTTAAGTGACTTGTCCAAGGTCATACAGCAAAGTGACAGAGTCAGAACTAGAACCCAGGGCCTCTTACTCCCAGGCCTGGGCTCCTTCCACTAAAGCGACACTTTCCCATTAATGGCTGCAGGTGCTTAGCATCATACATCTCCAGGTTAGGCACAAGACTTGCCCATCAGCCTGATTTTGGAGGAACACACTCACCGAGTTGGAAACAGTCTGACCAAAAGAACACGTTCATCAGGAACACGTTCTTCATTATTTTTTTTTAATGGTATTTAAGCGCTTACTATGTGCCAGGCACTGGACTAAGCACTGGGGTAGATGCCAGCTCATCAGGTTGGACACAGTCCATGTCCCACATGGGACTCAAAGTATTAATTCCCATTTTACAGATGAGGTAACTGAGGCACAGAGAAGTGAAGCGACTTGTCCAAGGTCACACGGCAGCCAAGTGGCAGACTCGAGATTAGAACCCGGGGCCTTCCGACTCCCAGGCCCATGCTGTATATCCACTAGGCCGCACCGCTTCTCTAGTTTCGGCTCTCAGTTCCTACCTTCTACCTGATTAACCCTGTATCTCCCCCAGCACTTAGAACAGTGATCTGCACATAGTAAGCACTTAAATACCAACATTATTATTATTATGTCTTCAGTGGGTTCTGCTGAACAGACTTGGGTCTGACAAAGGGCACCTCACAAACCATCTTTCCAAAGAAGAGAATCACTGCACTGAGCTAGACGCCGATTGCGTTGTGGCCGCGGAAACGTTTGTAAGCACAAATCCTATCTGGCCGGCCTGCGCTTGGGCCGGCAGCACAGAGAAGTCAGGCCCCTCCAGAATTCAGGAAACCAAGTAATTGAACCTGCAGCTCTCCAACACCAATCCCTGGGGCACCGTTAGCCCACTGAACAGGGGTGGCACTCCGTTGGGACACCCAGACTGCATCAGTGGAGGAAAAAAAAAAAAGACATCGGTGCTGTAGAATGGCACACGGGGATTTAGAAAGGAAAAAGGGAAAAAGAGATGTTCTTGGGAACCGGGGCCCCGCCTGTGAACCCCAGCGTCAATACAAGTCAGAGGGAAGCGGGTTACCCCTCCACCTCACAAGTCAGGGTCGGTCTCCCGCACTTGAGAGCCCTGTGCTGGACGGGGGAGAAGATCGGGTCTGCCCTCAGGAATCTAAGGCTGAGACCGGACAGACCCCAGGGCAGAAACGGGATGACAGGCGCGAACCAACGAAGGCGGTGCAAGACGCAGAAGAACGTAAGTGACAGAAACACAGTCGGGGAATTCACGTCGAAACGGTCAGCTCGAGGAGTGGTTCAGAGCTGCCTCCAAATGGCTTTGGCGGAACCAGACCGCAGAGCCACTCGTCAGCTTCCGAAGGCTTAAAGGGGAGTTCCTGGGAGGGTGCAGATGCATCCTGCTCATCCAGGTGGGAGGACCGGGGGAGCTCCAGACGCAGAGCGGTCTTTGCGTTGCGCACAGAGTTTCGGCTTCGAGGGGTGGGGAAAGGAAGCAGGGCTCTATCTTGCAGCCGGGCCCGGCCCGCTCGGGGAAAGGGCTCACGGGCCGGCTCCGAGGCGGGTCCCCCCTCGCTGAGGGGGGAGGGGGGGGGCGGGGCGCAGGCGCAGAACGGACTCTCGAGCTGTTCTTTTCGGGCTCACCTCTGACCCCCCCACAGGCTCCCGGCCATCTGTGCCGCTCCGCTGGAGGGTCCCGGGGTGGCGGCTCCGGCCACCCCCTCCGCTGCTAACGCCGCGGCCGCCATCCTCTTGCGTCAGCGCCCTAGCGTCACTTTAGTGCGCGGCGGCCGCCAAAACAAACCCGCCGGTCCCCGAGGAGGCGGGGACGGAAGGCTCCGGGATTGGCCGCTCCTGGGAGGGCCGCCCGTCGATCAACGGCGGAGGGGCGGAGCTAGCGTCTGGAGAGGGTCGACGGCGACTCCTAGGGCTCTAACTGAAAGCGCCGGAGGGCAGCCCGCCGACGGGGCTGGTGTTATTGGTCATCGCAACCCCTGAATAATCATAATAATGTTGGTATTTGTTAAGCGCTTACTAGGTGCAGAGCACCGTTCTAAGCGCTGGGGGAGATACAGGGGAATCAGGTTGTCCCACGTGAGGCTCACAGTTAATCCCCATTTTACAGATGAGGTCACTGAGGCACAGAAAAGGTAAGTGACTTGCCCACAGTCACACAGCTGACAAGTGACAGAGCCAGGAGTCGAACCTACGACCTCTGACTCCGAAGCCCACGCTCTTTCCACTGAGCCACCGCTTACTAGGTGCAGAGGGCTGATCTAAGCGGTGGGGTAGATACAGGGGAATGAGGTTGTCCCACGTGAGGCTCACAGTCTTCATCCCCGTTTTCCAGATGAGGGAACTGAGGCCCAGAGAAGCAAAGTGAATTGCTCACAGTCACACAGCTGCCTGCTCCACTGTTTGTCAGCTGTGTGACTTTGGGCAAGTCACTTAACTTCTCTGGGCCTGTTACCTCATCTGTAAAATGTGGATTAAAACTGTGAGCCTCACGTGGGACAACCTGATCACCTTGTATCCCCCCAGCGCTTAGAACAGTGCTTTGCACATAGTAAGCGCTTAACAAATGCCGTTATTATTAAGTGGCAGAGCTGGGATTCGAACCCATGACCTCTGACTCCCAAGCCCGGGCTCTTGCCACTGAGCCACGCTGCTTCTCGGCTGCCCATGCTCACGCGACCGGCCGGCCGGGCCGTTTAGGGCACTGGGGGAGTGTCAACGTGGCTTGCTGGCAAGACCCTGGGCTTGGGAGCCGCAGGACCTGGGTTCGAATTCCGACTCTGCCACTTGTCAGCTGTGTGACTGTGGGCAAGTCACTTCACTTCTCTGGGCCTCAGTTCCCTCATCTGGAAAATGGGGATTAACTGTGAGCCTCACATGGGACAACCTGATGACCCTGGATATACCCCAGTGCTTAGAACAATGCTCTGCACATAGTAAGCGCTTAACAAATACCATTATTATTCTAATCCCGACCCCGCCGCTGGTCTGCCGTGGGACCCGGAGTAAGTCGCTTCACCTCGCTGGGCCTCAGTTACCTCATCTGGAAAAAGGGGATTGAGACTGTGAGCCCCACGCGGGACAACCTCATTACCTTGGATCCACCCCATGCTTAGAACAGTGCTTGGCACATAGTGAGTGCTTAACAAATACCACCATTATCGTTATTGTCGTGAGTGGAGGGAGGGCTGTCAAATGTTCTAGTGACTCTCCCAGAGGCAGTTCTAATTCCCACTCTGCCACTTTTTTATGGTATTTGTTGAGCACTTACTATGCAACAGGCACTGTACTAAGTGATGGGGCGGATACAAGCTAACCAGGCCGGCCACAGCCCCCATCCCACGGAGGGTTCACTGCCTTAACCCCCATTTTGCAGATGAGATAACTGAGGCACAGAGAAGTGAAGTGACCGACCCAAGGTCACAGAGCAGACAGATGGTTGAGCAGGGATTAGAACCCAGGTCCTTCTGACCTCCGGGCCCATACTCTATCCACTAGATAGTCTCTAAAACGTACTTGTCTGCTGGGTGACCTTGGGCAAGTCAGAAGTAGATATAGTAATAATAATAATAATAATGTTGGTATTTAAGCACTTACTATGTGCAGAGCACTGTTCTAAGCACAGGGGTAGATACAGGGTAATCAGGCTGTCCCTTGTGAGGCTCACAGTTAATCCCCATTTTACAAATGAGGTAACTGAGGCACAGAGAAGTGACTTGCCCACAGTCACACAGTTGACAGGTGGAAGAGCTGGGATTCGAACCCATGACCTCTGACTTCCAAGCCCGGGCTCTTTCCACTGAGCCACTGTACTCTCCCAAGCACTTAGTACAGTGCTCTGCACACAGTAAGCACTCCATAAATACGACTGAATGAATGAAGTCACTTACCAGAAAAATCATGTGGCCTAATGGATAGAGCATGGGCTTGGGAGTCAGAGGACGTGGGTTCTAATCTCGACTCCGCCACTTGTCTGCTGTGGGACCTTGGGCAAGCCACTTAACTTCCCTGTGCCTCAGTTACCTCATCTGTAAAATGGGGATAATAATAATAATGTTGGTATTTGTTAAGCGCTTACTATGTGCAGAGCACTGTTCTAAGCACTGGGGTAGATACAGGGTAATCAGGCTGTCCCTTGTGAGGCTCACAGTTAATCCCCATTTTACAGATGAGGTAATTGAGGCACAGAGAAGTTAAGTGACTTGCCCACAATCACACAGCTGACAAGTGACAGAGCCGGGAGTCGAACCCATGACCTCTGACCCCAAAGCCCAGCCTCTTTCCACTGAGCCTCGCTGCTTCCCCTATTAAGGGGATTAAGACTATGAGCCCTATGTGGGACAACCTGATTACCTGCTATCTACCCCAGTGCTTAAAACAGTGCTTGGCACACAGTAAGCACTTAACAAATCCCATCATTATTATTATTATTATCTCATCTATCAAATGGGGATCAGGACAGTGAGGCCCATGTGAGACATGGACTGTATCCAACCTGATTACCTTGTATCTACCCCAGCGCTTAGAACAGTGTCTGGCACATAGTAAGCACTTAAACAGCAAAAAAGAACCCCCTAAAAACCTCTGTGCCTCAGTTACCTCATCTGTAAAACGGGGACTAAGACTGTGAGTCCCATGTGGGTTATGGACTGTGTCCAACCTGATTAACTTGTATCTACCTCAGCACTTAAAGCAGTGTCTGGAACATAGTCAGCGCTTAACACCACCAACAAAAAACTTCTCTGTGCCTCCATTACCTCTACTGTAAAATGCAGATTAAGACTGTGAGCTCCATGTGGGATATGGACTGTGTCCAACCTGATTAACTTGTATGTACCTCAGCGCTGAGTACAGTGCCTGGCACAGAGTGAGCACTCAACAAATGCCATAAAAAAAAGACCTGGGATATGGAGGAGTTGCTGCTCTGTTAACTGGGAGCTCTAGTAATCCAAAAGACTCTCCCAGAGGCAGTTTGAATATTCTAGATTTCTCCTTGCTTGAGTTAAATGGAGAAGAATGAGTTATCCCTTTCTGATTATTACTATATGCTTTCAGAAAGTAAAGACGCCTCACTACTCTGATTTTTTTTTCCCCTTGATTACGAACTGCCGCAGTGTTCTCCCTATTTCACTCCTGTGGTGTTTAGGGTGAGGGAGATTGCTAAAGTGGCCTTTTGGCCAGTTTTACACCAGGCCATTTGGTTTACAGCTGGTCTGTTTCTGTCTAGTCCCAGATATGGGATCAAATATTTTTATGTCCAATATTCTGGGCAACGGTGTCCCCCCACTCTTTCACATTCTCTCAGCAGAGCCCAGCCCCAGGATGGAGGCTTCCTGAGCCCTGTTGGCTGGTGTGGTTGTCTCTTAAAGGAGCCGGGGGGCAGCCCATGAGAAGAACCTCGCGGTGTCCCAGAGAAGCCAGCAGTTGAAGTTTGGCTGTGGAATGCCCTCTGCCTCCTCTCCCTGAACAGGCTCCAGCTATGGTTTTGGGGTGGAGACAGAATAATAATTAATAATAATGTTGGTATTTGTTAAGCACTTACTATGTGCAGAGCACTGTTCTAAGCACTGGGGTAGATACAGGGTAATCAGGTTGTCCCCTGTGAGGCTCACAGTTAATCCCCATTTTACAGATGAGGTCACTGAGGCACCGAGAAGTGAAGTGACTTGCCCACAGTCACACAGCTGACAAGTTGCAGGGCCGGGATTCGAACCCATGACCTCTGACTCCCAAGCCCGGGCTCTTTCCACCGAGCCACACTGCTTCTCAATTATTAATGATGTGTGGCAAATTGCAGCATTTGATAAGTGCTTACTTTGTGACAAGCACTGTACTAAGTGCTGCAATAGATACAAGATAATCAGGTCCCACATGGGCCTCACAGTTTAAGTAGGAGAGAGAACAGGCTTTGAATCCCCATTATGCAGATGAAGGAACTGAGGCCCAGAGAAGTTAGTGATTTGCCCAAGGCCACGGCAAAGTGGCAGAGCCGGGATTAGAGCCCAGGTCCTCTGACTCCCAGGCCTGGGCCTCTTTCTGCTAGGCCACATTGCTTCTCAGAAGGGGTGCAGGATGTACGGTGTGATATAAAGATGTCACGTGGGCTCACAGTGCTCAATCCTCCCTTCCAGCAGATCATCCAGAAGACGAGAAGCAGTGTGGGCTAGTGGAAGGACCAAGGGCCTGGGAATCAGAGAATCTGGGTTCTAATCCTGGCTCCACTCCTTGTCTGCTGTGTGACCTTGGTCACTTCACTTCTTAGTGCCTCAGTTACCTCATCTATAAAATGGGAATTAAGACCGGGAGCTCCTTGTGGGACATGGACTGTGTCTAACCTGCTTATCTTGTATCTACCCCAGTGCCTGGCACGTAGGAAGTGCTTAGCAAATGCCTTTAAAAAAAAAAAGATGTCCTAAAGGCAAGAGGAAATGTGAGATTGTAGAACAGGTGAGAGGTCAGGGATGGAGATGAAGATTTGGGAGTCATCAGCATAGAAACTGAGCAGATAAATTCACCAAGATAATGAGTGTAAAGTGAGAAGAGTAGAGTTCCCAGAATTGAGTCCTGAAGGACATCCACAACCATTATAGGGTGAGGAGAGGAAGACAAGTCAGCAAAGGAGAGTGAGAAAGATGCTGATTCCTCTTGGTTGGAGGAGTGGGATGAAAGCCAGGATTGCGGATTGCGCTGGGTCTGTAAAACCAAGTTCAAAGAAAGTTTCTAGGAAGAGGAAATAGTCACTGTGTCAAAACAGCCCAAAGGTCTAAAAGAATGAATAATAATAACTGTAGTGGCTCAGTGGAAAGAGCACAGGCTTTGGAGTCAGAGGTCATGAGTTCAAATCCCGTCTCTGTCACTTGTCAGCTGTGTGACTGTGGGCAAGTCACTTCACTTCTCTGTGCCTCAGTTACCTCATCTGTAAAATGGGGATAAAGACTGGGAGCCCCACGTGGGACAACCTGATTCCCCTGTGTCTACCCCAGCGCTTAGAACAGTGCTCTGCACACAGTAAGCGCTTAACAAATACCAACTTATTATTATTAAGTGCTTACTATGCCCTCAGGTCTGGGGTAGATGCACTATAATCGGATCAGACACAATCCTGGTCCCAGAGGTGGCTCCTGGTGGGAAGGAGAGCAAATATGGAGTCCCCCATTTTACAGATGAAGAAACTGAGCCACGGAGAAGATAAGTGTTTTGCCCAAGGATACACAGGAGGCAAGTGGTGGAGTCAAGATTAGAACCCAAAGCTCCTGACTCCGTGACCTGTGCTCTTTCCCCGAAGATGTGCTGCCTCTCATTACAACAGAGGAGAGACGCTTAGATTTTATCAGAATCAATTTAATGGAAGCCTTGGTCTCAGTAAAGTTAAGAGTGCTATTTTCAGATCTTAGTGGCTGAGAAGAGAGTTGGAAGGGAGGAAGTGGAGGCAGCAGGTGTATGCCACCTCTTTGAAGAATTTAGTTATACAGGGTGAAGTTTAACTATGGATGCAGGTGTGGCTGCTAAAACCAATGTGGGGATTGGCCACCTTAACCACACCATGCCCACACAAAGAGTCATTCCTTGTTGTGATGACACGATTGCAGCCTGATTGTTTTTGCCCTTTTGTCTCACAATCCTCTCAAAGCTTCTGCTAATAATAATAATAATGTTGGTATTTGTTAAGTGCTTACTATGTGCCGAGCACTGTTCTAAGCGCTGGGGTAGACACAGGGGAATCAGGTTGCCCCACGTGGGGCTCACAGTCTTAATCCCCATTTTACAGATGAGGTAACTGAGGCACCGAGAAGTTAAGTGACTTGCCCAAAGTCACACAGCTGACAAGTGGCTGAGCGGGGATTCGAACCCATGACCTCTGACTCCAAAGCCCGTGCTCTTTCCACTGAGCCATGCTGCTTCTCTGCTTCTGCTCTAAAAGAGCTGATCTTTTCTTGATTGCACTATGCCAAGCTTTCAGCTCTGAGGTCACATTGGCTGAGGTTGGGTTTTACTGACTGCCTTAAAATATTTCCTCTGTCCCTTTTGTTTTTTGATAGCCCCATTTCAGTACCATAGAGTTTGGAGATCTTACTGCTATCCATTTTCCAATGTCCCAATTTGCAAGTGGCACCAAAAAAGGTTTTGAAGAAGAAGGTGATGATTGCTCTCCTTGACATTCTTCTGCATGATTTAGGGATACATTATTTGACCTCACTACCTTTGTCCTCTCATTATAGACCTTTCATCCATGAATTCATCCAGACCTTTCTTGAACCCATTGGTATTTTCTGCCTGTACTATTTCCTGTGGTAACCCATTCACTGTGCGTACTACTCTCTAGGAAGAGAACTATCTAATTGTCACCTTCTGTTTTTCTGGGAACTGCCTTCTTCAAGCTGAGGTAGAGGCTCCCTTGTTCTGTTCTGTGGGATTTGGTTAACAAATTTGTGTTTTCCAGGTCCATATCCTTTTTGATCTTGCAGACTTCAAATATATACCTTCTCAGTCTGTATTTTTAAAGACTAGTACTAATCTTTTCACATTACCCTCATATGGAAGCCATATATAGGGATAGCTATATTTTTTTTGTTTCTTGTTTTTGCCTTTCTGCTTTTTTTAAAAGAAAGTGAAGCAGACCCCCTACGCCTTACTAAGCCACTCTGAGGATCATACTCAAAGACGGTTTAAGGAATGGGTGAGGACACGGTAGTGTCTGATGCTGTTGAGGTCTCAGAGATATTCTGTTTTGCGACCAAACCTTGCATCCCTTCTCCCTACCAGCCATCTCCAAACACATGCCACTGAGAACAGGGAGAGCAGGGGAGAGAGCTTGGATGGCTCAAAGCCAACCATCACCTCTACTGCAAAAACAACTCAAATGTATGCCCTGTTGGTTGTGGGACATACCTTTCCCTTCTTAACTAGTTATGGACAAAGTTCACCTGAATGGCAAGGGACCAGGGAAGGCGCGTTACTGTATTTTAATGGATAAAATGTGCAAGAGATTCTTTCTGTAACACATATCAGTGGGACTAGTCTCATTATCAGCAGTATCTACGTTCTTGTCTATCATTGGAAAGCGGGACAGCATGCTGCCTAGGTAACAGGATTCGGTGACTGCATTCAGTTCCTTGTGGCCAGTGAAAGTGGCATGCAGGGTTTGCTTGGGCAGGCTGATATATTACCTCAGGTTTCTGCAGTTCTACTGTCAGTTCATAACTAGGGTGACTCTGCAAAGTGGGTCTCCTGTATATCTTCCTTGGTGTGTACCTCTAGGGCACAATCACCCGTCTGTGATGATGGAGTCTTCTGTCATCACCCAGTCAGTTGAATCCCGAAAACTTGGGCCCAAGGATCTGCCCAAAGGAATTGATTATACTGATAATGGTTTTTGCATCGTTACTTACACTCTGTTATCCCTGCTAGTCATGTTTCCACTAGGGCAGTGAGTGCAACAAACAAGTCGGTGGGCCGGGATGCAGCACGCTGTAAGAATTATAGGTACAAAACCTATTTGCAGTCAAAGTGATGGCAACAGAGTGCCAGTGCCGTGCCCAAGCACCATAGCTCGATGGGGAGCTGTCCGGGTAGCTGCCTTTGTAGCCACTGCAGTCTTCGTTGCCCACATTAACCAGCTATTTTCAGGATTCCTGCTGAGCCCGCCTATCCTGTGGAATGCCTTACTAAGCCACTGTGAGTATCATACTCAAAGATGGTTTAAGGAATGGGCGAGGGTGCAGTAATGTCAGCTGCAGTCGAGGTCTTAGAGGTATTCTGTTTTGCGACCACAGTTCCACCCCTTCTCCCTCCCAGCCAAGCATGTGCCGCTGAGGACGGGGAGAGCGGGAGAGAGAAAGCGTGGATGGCTCAGAGCCATCATCATCGCTACTGCAAAAACCAAGTGTATGTCTTGTTAGTTGTGGGATGTACACTTAGCATAGCAGGCATTCCTGCTCTTTAACATGGCTGTTCCACCCTGCTACTGCAGTGAGGTGTGGCTCAGATGCTGGAGGGGTGTTCACATATAGCAATTTCTGAACACTTCTAGAATCTACGATGATGCTCATAGCCTGAGTGGAAAGTTTCCCTGAAGATCGGAAGCCTGGTTTGATGGCGGTGTCCAAGATCCAAGTTGAATCTTCCAGCATGGGTCCATGAAATAAATTGAACAGGACTGGGCCTATTATGCAGTCCTGCTTTGCCCCACTGGCAATGGGGAGTGGATCAAACAGAGCTCCTTCAGCTCTGACACAGTCGGCCACACCACTGCGGAACTTCCTTCCCACGCCCTTCCCATCCCCACAGCACTGTACTCGTCCGCTCAACTGTATATATTTTCATTACTCTATTTATTTTGTTAATGAATTGTACATCGCCTTGATTCTATTTAGTTGCCATTGTTTTTACGAGATGTTCTTCCCCTTGACTCTATTTATTGCCATTGTTCTTGTCTGTCCATCTCCCCCGATTAGACTGTAAGCCCGTCAAACGGCAGGGACTGTCTCTATCTGTTGCCGACTTGTTCATCCCAAGCGCTTAGTACAGTGCTCTGCACATAGTAAGCACTCAATAAATACTATTGAATGAATGAATGAATGGAACCATCTCAGATCCTGAAGATAGCAGAAAGAGAGGGGAGGAAGGTGAGCGCAAGCATTTTTAAGAGATGAGTGGGAATAGGGTCCGTCTGGCACAGGTAGATCAATCAATCAACGTTGCTTATTGAGCACTTTCGGTGTGCAGAGCACCGTACTAAGCAGTTGGGAGAGGACAGTGCACTAGAGTAGGTAGGCAGTATCCCTGCCTATAACGAACTTACAGTCTGAAGGGGAAGGCAGACATTAAAATCAACTACTGATAGGGGAAATGGCAGAGTCTAAGGATATGGGCCTGGGAGGCTCGAGTGTAAATGTCCATGGGAGGCTCGAGTGTAAATGTCCAAGTGCTTGAAGAGTAATGATGCGAAAGGGAGGGAGAATACGGGAAACGAAAGCTGTCAGGGAAGGCCTCTTGGAGATGTGATTTTCATAAGGCTTTGAGGATAAACAGTGATATAATGGTCTGTCAGATATGACGGGGGAGGGAGTTCCAGGCCAGAGGGAGGAGGTGGGCAAGGGGTCGTTGGCGAGATAGATGAGATTGTGTTAGAGAGAGGTTGTGTGTGTGTGCAAAGTGTGTGGGTAGTGTCATGGTAGGAGGACAGCGAGCTGACTGAGTGCCTTAAAGCTGATGATAAGGAGTTTCTGTTTGATGTGGAGATGGATGGACAGCCACTGGAGGTTTGTGAGGAATGGGGAGATCTGCACTGACCAATTTTGTAGAAAAATGGTCCAGGCAGCAGAGTGAAGTAAGGACTGGGGATAGGAAGGAGACAGGGAGATCAGCGAGGAGGCTGATGCATTAGTCAAGGCGGAATGTGATTAAGTGCTTGGACCAGCATGGTAGCAATGAAGCTGGAGAGTGAGGGGCGGATTATAGAGATGTTGTGAACCATCAGGACTTCACTGAATGACTGAATATGCGGGTTGAATGAGAGCTGGTTCGAGGATAATGCCAAGGTTATGGGCTTGTGAGACAGGGAGAACGGTGGTATTTTCCCTGCAGGGTAGGGAAAGTCTAGGGGTGGAGGGGGTTTGGATGGGAAGATGAGTTTGGTAAAATCCTTATGAAGTCAGTTTATGAGGCCAATGACATTTACATATCTTTTAAATACAACAATACTTCCCAAAAGCCTAGTATATTGCACTGCATCCAAATGGGTGCTCAGTTAAGTCTGTCAGTCAATGGTATTTGAGCTCTTACTGTGGGCAGAGCACTGTACTAAGCACTTGGGAGAGTACAGTACAACAGAGTTGGTAGATGTGTTCCCTGCCCTCAGTGAGCTTACACTAAGAGTGGGAGACAGACATGAAAATAATCCCCTCCTGTCTCTTCCTCCCTCCCCTTTCCTTTTCCTATCCCTACAGGCAGCCACAACTGTCTCTATGAAACACTAAGTAGCACTACTAACAACATTTTTCCTTATTCCAGATTCCTTTTCTGTCATTCATTCTCCCCTTGCCTTTTTCATTCCCACCCACCACTCCTCTGATCTCCCCTTAAATAACATTGTATTCCTACTTTTCTATACAATAATACCAAAGCTATTTTCCTCCACAGTTCCTGGTTTTACAAACATTATGCAGTCTTTTTATAAAAGTTAAAAAAAAATAACCTGCATTGTCCAAAAGCTTTTGGCAACTTGACATCTAGCTATCAAGTGTTCCTGAATTTCCTCTACACATCCTTTGCTTGGGCATGTTTTGTCCATGTTACCTTCAATACAATCGTTCGCTTTTACTGTCTCCTTTGCATGGCAAATCACACCACACCTTTACATTCAGTCCCAGGTTCATCATAGTTAAATTAAGAAAAGTTTTTTCGATTTCCTCTTCTGTACATCTTCCCACTTAGAGCCAATATTACTGTTTCTTTCAAACGCCTTTATATAAAAGACACCTTTCTTTTAGTTTGAGATCAGTCTTCCCTATTCATTGTTTTTTCTGGAAATATCTCTGCCACAACTCCTTGGGTTCCCTCCTGGTCCCTAACTTCTCTTCAGCCCAGAAGAGCATTCCCACCACTTGCCTATCTGGGGAAGATGCGTTTTCAAACTCCTTCCCCATTCTGCTTCCATTGCCTCTTTCGTCGAGTTAAAATGCTTACCAGTTAAAGCCATGCAAAAATCAGATTGATCATTCCCAATCATCGCAGCCAAATAATGAAAACTGTCTTGATTTCTGTTACTTTTCTTATTAATACTATGATATATTTAAAGCATTTACTTCTGGGCTAAGCACTAGGGTATAGTCCCTGTCACACACTGGACCCACAATCATAGAGGGAGGAAGAGTGAGTATTTCATTCCCACTTTAAGAATGAGGAAACTGAGGCTCAGAAAGATTGAATCAGTGGTGAGATTATTGATGAGTATTTAAGCACTTATTCTGTGCCATCACTGTGCTAGGCCATGGGGTAGATACAATACAACCAGATCAGACAGTCTCTTTTCCACACAGGACTCACAGTCTAGGAGGGAGAACAGATGTTTAATCCCCATTTTCCAAGAGAGGAAACTGAGGCTCCAAAGTCAAAAGACTTGCCCACGGTCACATAGTGGGCAAGCGGCAGAGATGGGATTAGAACCCAGGTCTCCTGATTCCCAATCCTGTGCACTTTCCACTAGTCCATGCTGCCCGTCATTTTATGAAATCTACGGGCCTGAGGCAAAGACCTTCAGCCAAACTTACAGTTTTTCTTCAACTGTCTGAAGTCTTTCTTTTAGCTTAGAGGGATAGGAGAGAGCAGTGTGACCCAGTGGAAAGAACACGGGCCTGGGAGTCAGAGGACCCGGGTTCTAATCCTGGCTCCACCACTTGCCTGCTGTGTGACCTCGGGGAAGTCACTTCCCTTCCTCTGTGCTTCAGTTTCCTCATCTGTAAAATGGAATTAAATGCCTGTTCTCCCTCCTGCTTAGACTGAGAGCCCTATGAGGGGCAGAGACCATGCCAACCTGCTTATCTTGTATCTACCCCAGGGCTCAGTACAGTGTTTGGCACATAGCACTTAAATACCACAGTAATAATAATAGTAATTACTAGCAAGTACCACAATTAGTATTATTATTATTTGGAGGAGAAAGCCACTTGAGAAATGAGGAAAAAGCTACTCCTTACTGATCTCCCAGTTTCCAGCCTCTCTCCTCTTTAATCTATCCAATATATAGCTGCAGGTACCAACTTTTAAACACACTTATGAGAGCATATGACTCGCCTCCTCAAGGCTCCCCAGTGCATCCCACATGAAACAAATGCTCTTCACCACTGGCTCTCCGACTGTCCAGCTTCATGTGTAATCCCTTTTACCTATTTTTTTCCCCTTTTCCTGCTACATCACAGCTCCCGCTCTTTGCTTCTCCCAAGCAAACAGCCTAGCTCTTTCTCACTCTTGCCTCTCCCGAGTCTAACCTATTGCTCCTTCCTTTCTACCCACCTGGGCAGCCCTCCCTGGCTCAATTTGACCAGACCGTGTTCTTCCCCTCCTCTTCAAAGCCATTCTAAGAAAGCAACCTCCTCCAGAAGGCTTCCCTTATTAACCCCCCACAGTCCTCAGCCACCTCAACTCTCATGTATTGATCGCTTGGATTTTGAGGTTTTTATCCATTGTATTATTTACTTCTTTTCTCTTACTCTTTTTAACTATTGTCTATGCCTCAATTTAGGTCTGCTTGGTTTCCCTCATTAGACTGTAAGCTCCTCCAGGGCAGGGGTTTTGTCTTTATCTCTGTGGGATGTTTCATTAGCATCTAATGCAGTGCCCGCCCCACATGAAAAACACTCATTAAATACCATTTATAGGTGGGTGGTTTCCTTGGGCCACCCTAGAATAGTAGGCAGCTGCTGAGTCAGCCTTAGTTTTGGAGCACATATGGGAGAGGCAGCCACATCACCGGCACCCCCACATTGGCATCGTCACTCCTTTCCCAGTTGCTGGAATCCGGGGTGATAGGTGTCAGGCTCCCTTCCTGGCACCCCAGCCAGAGGTAGGGTTTAAGATCCTCCCACCTCTTCCTGATGCCGGTACTGGGCTAGGTCTCAGAGCAAGGAAATGTTGGTGGGGAAAAGAGCTCCTGGTCCCCAAGGAAGCAGAGAGATCTAGGGGACAGAAAGACACAGTCACCAACACACCAAAAATTGTGTTTGAGCTGGTGATCCATCTGATTCCCAGGAGTGGCCTCTTCTCTCATGGAGGTAGGCATGAGGGCCAGTTGTAAGCCCACTATAGAGGAGAGGGCATTGAAGAATGGCTCTGCTCCTGAGGCCAGCTTCTTCATGACCCCAGTCATTTTCTTGGCACTTGTTTCCTCTCTCGTAGCAGCACTGGGATGAGCTGCATTGCCTAGGGCAGCTTATGGGTATTGAGACCCCCAGCTGAGCCTTCTTCCTCCTCCTCCTTTGAATTCCAGCCCCTGCTCCCGTGGCTCAGATTCTGCTCAGGGAGGGGTGGGAAGGGAAGAGATGGGATAACTCCACAAAGCGTTTAATCTCCCGGCCTGAGAGCATCAGAGAGCAAATTAGGCCCCTCTCCAGTTCATCTGCCATGATGGGGAAAGTCTGGAAAGTGGCCATTTCCAAGAATCAGCGGCAAAGAGGGGAGCGGAAAGTAGGTCGCCGGGGTTTTAAAACCTTCAGGGTAGGCGCGAGGGGCCTGCCCCTCCCAAGCCCGATGCCCCAACCTTCATCCGTGAGGTAAAAAATGTGGGACTCCGGTAGTGCAGGATGGGGGCTGCAACATCCCCACTTGAAAACGGGCCACTCCCTGGTTGGGAGCGAAGGGGCCGATGGTGAAAAAGGATTGGATGGCCCAAGCTCACGGCCAGCTCTGCTGTGGGGGCAGAAGAGCAGTCAGTCGGAGTCAAGACTAGATTTCCCCCACCCTCTGGGGATAGGCCTGGTACAAACGAGGCGTATATCTCCTTCATTCTATTTATCTTGATGATGTCTTGTTTTGTTCTGTTCTGCTGTCTGTCTTCCCCCGTTTGGACTGTGAGCCCGTCAGTGGGCAGGGATGGTCTCTATCTGTTGCCGAATTGTCCATTCCGAGCGCTTAGTCCAGTGCTCAGCACATAGTAAGCGCTCCATAAATGCTACCGAATGAATGAAATCCACTCCTCTTCCCAAGTCAGCTGCCTCCCATTCGGGGCTCTCTTTTCAAGGCCTGCCTCTTCTCCGGCCCCCAGAGGGCGCTGCTGGGTTTGCTCCTCCGGCCCCGAGGAGGGGCCGGGAAATGGAGGAAGCTCGGGACCCCTAGAGATCGGACTTTGTTTGTGAGTGGAAAATGCTGAGCTCATGGCCGGGGCCCCGAGGGGTTCCTCCCCGCAGTTTAGCCCTCCTCTTCTCCACCCCTACAACGGTTCTCCTTTTCTTCCGCTTTCCGTCCCTCCCGTCCCAGTTGGGATGGCCCTGGGGGGGAACGCGACTCCTCCCTGTAACAGCTGCTGCTTCCTAGCCGGCAGCCTCGATGGAGCAGAGGGAGAGGCAAGGATGCAGAGGATGTGGTGGGGATGGCGGAGGGTGGAGGGCAGGGCTCTCTGGGAAAGAACCCAGCCCGATGTGTCCAGTGGGAGGACACAGGGTCCCATCCCCTGCCCTTTTTCCTCTTGCCAACAACTCCACCCGGCGGCCCCAAGTAAAGCGTGAATGGGAACCCCTCCCACACCTATGCCCAGCCCTCAGGGCCTTCCCACCCGGGGGCAGAAGATTAGTGATATTACAGGCAGAACCAGGCGTAAATCCAGCCGAGCCCCTAATCCGCCCACCGCAGGAAGAGTCCAGCTCCATAAAGCTCTCCCAATCTCCGACCCAGGCTGGGACCCCAGAACCAGAGAGCTAAGGGACCCAGAAAACCCTCCCTCTTCCCCAGCCTAAGGGCAGTTAAAGCTCAACAAGCGGGTTCAACTTGGATGGGTGGGCAGTCAATTAAGGCTCCGCCCCTGCCAGGAGAGGAGACGACGGAGGGAGCCAGTCCCTGGGTTCCCCACACCAGTCACCCTCCTTAGAACAGGGCGGTTCACGACCAGAAGAACCCAGCGCACCTGCCTCCTGGGTCCAGAGGACTGAGGCGATGAGAACTGCCAGAAGTAGCAGACCAGGGTCTTCCCCTAGTCTGTCATTTAGCCACAGGGGCTGATACCCCCAAGAACTCCACTAGGGCCTACCCTCTCTGGGCACTGCAGACCCAAGGGCCTCAGTTGGCAGGGGGTGGGGTGAGCCCCCACTGCTACTGTGCCCGGTTCCAGACACCATCCTTTCCCAGGGGTTTGGAGGCAGGCAAGTGAGCGCCAGTGGGCTGCACAAGTCCCAGACTGGAGGGGAAGGTGGAGAAACAGACAGGACCCTTCATACAAATATAAATCCTTTTAATGAAACCAGGATGGACCAAGACAGGATGGGGGGCCTGGTTTGGGGGAAGGCTCCCACTCTGCACTAAGGGCAGTGAGGACTTCCCATTAGGGAGGGACCCAGAGCATCCCCACCCAGGAACCAGGCCTAGGAGCCCCACTATGATGCTAAGTGCAGGGAAGAAGAAGGGACTGACTAGGCTTCTGGGGGAGAAGGGGGAGAGGGGTTTGGGGGGTGGAGTCTCGCTCCAGCTGGAGGAAACCTAGGCTTGCTCCCACCTACTTACTAGGCCTCATCTGCAGGACACGAGAAATGAGCTGCAGACTGGGGAGAGCTTTCTCCCCGACTCCCTCCCTAGAAGAGAACCCAGGGTCTTGGGTGGGAGTTCCAGAGTTCTGGATGCAGTTCCTTCTGCTCCAGGTGGGCAGCGACGGGAAGATGGTTATAGACTAAGGGATCCAGCCAGGGCCTGGCAGGACAGGCAGTCACCTCCGAGGAGGGCAGGAGGCTCCGCCTTGAGAGGAGCTTGGCAGCCCCCTGGGTCCCAGTCGCAGGACATACAGCAGGAGCCCCAGTTTGGGGGGAGGGAGGGCGGGGGACCTCGAGACCTCACCCTTGCAGCTGCCCCAGGCCCTCCCTGCCAGCCTCTCCTTTTGATGTGAGGCGGCGGAAGGGATGGGGATGGGACAGCTAGGCCAGAGGCCCCATGATCCAGGCAAGGGCCAGGGCAGCTGCCAGAAGGATGGAGGCAGGGGAGGAGGTGGAAGCCATAGCCCGCAGGGTCTCCTGGTTGGTCTCATCACCTGCCACACCCCGCACGCTGCTGGGGAGCTGGGCCCGGGCACTGCACAGGTCATGCAGGTTGCCCTGGTACTGGACCTTGCGTGACTCCTGCCGAAGAGATTCCCAGATGGCTGCTGCCTCCTCGGGGCAGCTGGCCAGGACCCCAATGGCACAGGCGTGGAAGTTGTCCCAGGAACTGTGGGGAGACAAGGATGAGCAGGCAGGGCCAGGGTAGCACAGGCAGAGCAGCAGGGGCAGGGCAGTGGGAGAAAGACAGGCAAGGATGGGCAGGAGGTGGAGGAGAGAAAACAGAGAGAGGGAGAGTTCCCACCTGCAGATGGCATCCAGCTCAGGCTGTGTGGGGCTAAGTCCTTCAGGCTGGTCACCCTGGGCCATGCTATCCCCCAGGCTGATGAGGCACTCAGCAAAGCCCTTGTAGATGGTGTCACACCTGCTGCGTCCAGCAGTGGTCCCAGGGCTGGGAAACAGGACTGTGGGAAAGAAGAGGGGGAAAAGAAAGAAAGGGAGAGAAGAGGAGGGGAAGGGGAAAGAGACAGGAGGAGGAGGAGGGGAGCAGGGAAGGGAAAAGGAGCAGTGAGTCACAGGAACATATATCTTCTCCTTCTACACCATGGACAACTCACACCACGTCCTCCCCACCTGTCATCTACCTCAGCCCCACAAGCCAGCTCTTCCTTCCCTCCCTCACTTCCTCCCCCTAGGGAGGTATGTTTATGAGCGGAGCCAGACACAGGGGGATGACTCAGCTGGAATCCGCAGCAATAATGGCTGGGGGGGGGGGTGCAGGGTAACCGTGGTGGTTGAGGCCCCCCCCCGCCCAAAACCCCCACCTGGAAGGGCCAACACTAGCCTGATTCTCTCCCCTTCTCCCTCTTGGGCCAGGCAGGAAGCTGGCTTGGTCCTCTTGGCTGTGAGGTTGGAGACAGGTGGCGAAAGTCTCAATTGGCCATATGGGGAATGCACATACCGATCCTGTAACTCCAGTACTCCTGACCTAGAGCTGAGAATCTCCTCCTAGACATCTATTAACTCACTTGCAACCTAGGTAAGTACTCCTCACCAATTAGGGCGGGCAACTGCTTCATTACGGGGAGAGGTTCCAGTCTTTCAGCCAAGAGAGTCCTTTGAGCTCCTCCTGCCCCAAGAAGCTCCACCCTGCTTCCCTGGTCCCTGCCCTTCAAGCCCAAAACTGACCTCTCCTGCCATTCTGGGATTATGCAGGTGGATTGTGCAGGAGCTGCAGTTTGTTTGGATGGGGAGCGAGAAGAGGAGAGGAGGACAGGCAGAGAGGCAGCAACTCCGGAGAGCCCAGAGGGGATGATGTATCTGGAGCTGGGGCCATCGTTGCAGGGCTACACTCCTACTTGAGTGGGCAGAGGGAAGAGCCCACACTACTCCATCCTCTTTGCCAGCCAGAATCCCCCCCCATCCTCCTCCACACCCAGCCCACAAGGGATTATGGGCATTTACTGTCAATGTGAGAGTTTGCCTTGATCCCTGCTCCAGCGTAAGGATGCAGGAGATGTACGCCAGTGCTGGCTTCATTCTCTCACTCAGTGCCCCAAGAGTTCCGGTCATCACCCCAACTCTCAGCCTGTCCTAATTAGTTCCTGCTCGATCCATCACCAATCGATGGTATTTGCTGAGAGTTTATTGCATGCAGAGCATTGTACTAAGCACTTGGGAGAGTCAAGTATCAGAGAGTCGGTTAGACGTGATCCCTACCCTCAAAGAGTTTACAGTCTAGTCGAAGAAAATGATATTCCTGACCCAGAAACCCAGAGCCTCAATGCTGTACCATAACTCAGTCCCAGCTCTAGCTCCAACCTGAGGCTAAGGGGACTCAGAGCTGGAACATCCCACATCTTGGGGAAACAACAGACCCCAGGTCTGCAGACAAACTTCAGGAGAAAAAGCTGACTTCCACGCCACTGCTCTGTCTGGACTACCCTGGCCCTACCTGCTCATCCTTGTCCCCCCACAGTTCCTGGGACAACTTCCACTCCTCTTTCTCTTTTGTCTTTTTTTATAGGATTATTTTGTATCTACCCCCAGGATTTAGCAAGGTACTTAGCACAGTAGTAAGCGCTTAATAAACAGGCATTATTATTCCCCCTAAGCACTTTCATTCTCTCCCTCTCACACTCTCACTCACACCCACACCCACCCACAGCACTTATGGACAGATCCTTAGACTCTGTTGCTTCCCTTACCTGGAATTTGTTTTAATGTCTGTCTCTCGGGCTAGACTGTAAAATCCTTGAGGGTGGGGAATCTTTCGATGATGATGGCATTTGTTAAGCGCTGACTGCGCGTCGAGCGCTGTTCTAAGCGCTGGGGTAGATACAAGCTAATGGGGTCGAACACAGTGCCCGTCCCACATGGAGCTCACAATCTTAATCCCCATTTTACCTCCCCAGCCCTTAGTACGGTGCTCTGCCCTCGGGAGGTGCCCGATAAATTCCGCTGACCGATCGACAGGTCGATAGCGAGTGCTTTCCAAGCGCTCGGTACCGTGCTCTGCACACAGTAGGCGCTCAATAAATACGATCGAATGAATGAACGAGTATGAGGGCTTAGTCGGGGAAGGCCTCTCGGAGGAGATGTGCCTTCAACGAGGCTTTGAGGCGGGGGGAGAGTGATTGTCAGCTGCCTCACGAGTGGCTGCTGGACTCCCCCATTAGACAGTAAGCTGGTGGCAGGCTTTCTGTGGGCAGAAGACCTGTCTAGGAAGTCAGCTGGATTGTATCCACCCCATTGCCCCGCACACGGGGAGCGCTCAGTAGATCCGACGGCTTGATCGAAGGCAGGGGCAGCGTCTTTTAAGTTTAAGAGGTGTTCCCCGGAGCCCAGGACGGTGTTCTGCCCACGGTGGGAGCCCACCGGTATTCATTCAATAGTATTTATTGAGCGCTTACTATGTACAGAGCACTGTACTAAGCGCTTGGAATGTACAAATCGGTAACAGATAGAGACAGTCCCTGCCCTTTGCCGGGCTTACAGTCGGGAGACTGGGAACGGAGGTCCCGGGGACCAGAGGGGATGGGGTAGCGCAGAGGAGGAAAGTGAGGTGGCCCGGACTCACCGAGCTGCAGCAGCAGCGGTCCCAGCAAGCGAAGCGGTTTCCAGCAGCAACGGCGGCGGCGGGACCAGCGCATCGTCCCGGAACCCGAGCCCCAGCCTCCTCCTCCTGCTGCTGCTGCTGCTGCTGCTCCCGCCTGCTCGGTCCCCGCGGGGCGGGAACCGAACTGCGCTGCCGGCCCCACGGGACCGGGAGAGTGCCGGCCGGCAGGCCGTCCCGCCCCCCTCCCGGACGCCGCCAGGGCCAACTGGCCGCCAGGCAAGGGGCAAACTTACGGTCCGGAAAGCGACTGTGCGCTCAGGCGGCTCCGCCAGAAATTAAGTACCGTGCGGGGCCGGACTGCGCCGCTCCACCCCCTCGGGCCCCATTGGTGGAGGGTTCGGTGGGCGGTGTTCCGTCTCATTCGCTCTCTCCGCAGCGCTTCGCTTCGGGTGCGCCCCTAACTCCAGAGCGGTGACGAGGGGCCAAGTCAGCTTCCGTAGCCCCCGTCGACTCTCGCCTAAAACCTCCCCTCTAAACTGGGGCCGCAAGAATGATAATGGCGTTTCTTAAGCGCTTACTATGCACCAAGCACTGTCCTAAGCGCTGGGGTAGGTACGAGGTCATCGGGTTGTCCCACGTGGGGCTCGCAGTCTCAATCCCCCTTTTACAGATGAGGTAACTGAGGCCCGGAGTGGGGAAGTGACTCGCCCAAGGTCACACAGCAGGCGAGTGGAGGAGTCGGATTTAGAACCCCCGTCCTCTGACTCCCAAGCCCGGGCTCTTGCCACTAAGCCACGCCTAGGGTTGTCACGGATAACAAACCGAGTCCCCGGTACCTGCTCGCCTTGTTAAATTGAAATAATAATAATTATGGCATTTGTTAAGCACTTACTCTGTGCGAGTCACCGTACAAAGCGCTGGGGTAGATGCGATCAGATCGGATTAGACCCAGTCCCTGTCCCACGAGGGGCTCACAGTCTCAATCCCCATTTTACAGTTGAGGGAACTGAGGCCCAGAGAAGTGAAGTGACTCACCCAAGGTCACACAGCAGACGATTGGAGGAGCTGGGGTTAGAACCCATGACCGTCTAACTGCCAGGCCCACCCTCTATCCTCTAAGCCATACTCTCCCAAGCGCTTAGCCAAACTAGCTCTCTTCCCCCCCTTCAAAGCCCTGTTGAGAGCTCACCTCCTCCACGAGGCCTTCCCAGACTGAGCCCCTCTTTTCCTCTGGTCCTCCTCCTCTCCCCATCGCCCCGACTCCCTCCCTCTGCTCTACCCTCTTCCCACTTGGGTATCTTTGTACATATTTATTATTCTATTTATTTTATTGATGATGGGTATATATCTATAATTCTACTTATCTATTTTGATGCTATTGATGCCTGTCTACTTGTTTGGTTTTGTTGTCTGTCTCCCCCTTCTAGACTGTGAGCCCGTTGTTGGGTAGGCATTGTCTCTCTCTCTTGCTGAATTGTACTTTCCAAGCGCTTAGTACAGTGCTCTGCGCACAGTAAGCGCTTGATAAATACGATTGAATGAATTAATGTAGTATAGTGATCTGCACAAAGTAAGTGCTCAATAAATACCATTTATTGATTCTTAGATTGGAGCCCCATGTAGGGACCCAGCCTGGCCTCTGCCTCTAACCTAGGCAGGGACGACCTCCCTGCTCTCTGGAGTTGCTGCCTCTCTGCCTCTCCTCCTCTCCCTCACCATTCAAACTGCAGCAACTTCCTCAGTTGCATCAAATTTGTCTCCCGTGTCATCATCCCATCGCCTATGTCCCAGACAGCTTGTGATAGGACACTTTCTCCTCTGTCCTGGACTTCAGCTGAGGCTCCCAGTCAATCAGTCAATAACCCTTACTGAGCACCTACTCTGTACGAAACGCTGCACTTAGACCTTGGGAGAGTATAGTGGAAGAAGACATCACCATCCCTACCCTATCCTCTAGACTAAGCTCGATGTGGACAGGGAAGGTGTCTACCAATTCCGTTCTATCGTACCAATCAGTCGATCATATTTATTGAGCCTTTTCTTTGTGCAGAGAGAGCACTGTACTAAACGTTTGTTGTTGTTGTCATCTTATGCTGTTGAGTCGTGTCTGAGCCATAGCGACGCCGTGGACACATCCCTCCCAGAACACCCCATCTCCATCTGCAGTTGTTCTGGTAGGGAATCCATAGACTTTTCTTGGTAAAAATACAGAAGCGGTTTACCATCGCCTCTTTCCGCACAGTAAACCTGAGTCTCCACCCTCGACGCTCTCCGGTGCCGCTGCTTCCCTGCAGAGGGGAGTTTTGACTTGTAGCAGATGGCCTTCCACTCGCTAGCCGCTGGCCGAGCTAGGAATGGAATGGGTAGGCCTCTGCGCGACTCTCCCTCCCATAGTCGAGACTGGTTTGGTATTGGACACTCTCCAGGTGTGACCCCGAGAGGTTGACTAATCGTTTGAGAGAGTACAATATGTCAAAGAGAGTGGGTTTTGGGGGCTCCTCTCCCAAGCACTTAGTACAGTGCTCTACATACAATAAGTACTCAATAAATACCATTGATTGACTAGTCAGTAATTGGGAGAGTACAATATAACAATAAATGGACACATTCCCTGCCCACAAGGAGCATATAGTCTAGAGGGGGAGACAGATATAAATAAATAAATTACAGATTTATTTAAGTGCTGTGGGGCTGGGATGGGGGATGAACACGGAGCAAGTCAGGGTGATGCAAAAGGGAGTGGGAGAAGAGGAAAGGAGGGCTTAATCAGGGAAGGCCTCCTGGAGATGTGCCTTCAATAAGACTTCGAAGTGGGGGGAGAGTAATTGTTGGGTATGAGGAGGGGCGGCGTTCCAGGCCAGAAGCAGCACGTGGGCGAGAGGTCGGTGGCGAGATAGACGAGCTCGAGGTACGGTGAGTAGTTTAGCATTAGAGGAACCAGGTGTGTGGTCTGGGTTGTAGGAGGAGAGGAGTGAGGTGAGGTAGGAGGGGGCAAGATGAATGAGTGCTTTAAAGCTGATGGTGAGAGTTTCTGTTTCATGTGGAGATGGATGGGCAAGGGGAGATCAGCATAAAATAATGGCAGAAGTGCTCATATAGAGCAGGTAAAACAATAGTTACAAAAGTGCAACAAGTAGCAAATGAACACCAAGGGGCTAAGGTGGGCAAAAAGTGCTCTGATAATGGGAAGGGAAGATGTCATCTGGCGAGAAGAGAAATTAATCAGGGAAAGCTTCCTGGAGGAGGTGGGATTTTTTTTAAGATCTGTGATTCGACAACTTTAAAGTGGGAGAGAGTTCCAGGCCAGAGGTGCAGCGTGGCCTAGTGGATAGAGCGTGGGCCTGGGAATCAGAAGGACCTGGGTCCTAATCCCGGCTCGGCCACTTGTCTGTTGTGTGACCTCGGGCAAGTCGCTTGACTTCTCTGGGCCTCAGCTACCTCGTCTGTAAAATGGGGATGAAGACTATGAGCCCCATGTGAGACAGGGACCATATCCAACCTGATTACCTTGTTTCTACCCCAGTGCTTAGAACAGTGCCTGGAACATATGCCATATGCTGAACAAATGCCATAAAAAATGAGCCAGGAGAGTCAAGAACAGTGTACTGTGAAAAGATGAGTCTGGGAAGAACAAAGAGTGTGAGCTGGGATGCACTAGGAGAAGAGAATGGATAGGTGAGAGAGAGGGTGCATATGCTGATGGCATACCTTAAAGCCAATGGCCACGACTTTCTGTTTAATGCAAAGACGAATGAATGTCCATTGAAGGTCTTTGAGGATTGGAGAGAGGTATCGAATATTTTAGAAAGATTCAAGCTACAGTGAAGTCAGTGAGGTATACCTAGGAGAGAGGAAAATCTGAGAATCTGAAGGCAAGGGGACTCGGTGATAGAATGCCCTCCCTCCTCAAATCTGACAATTACTCTCCCCCCGACCCCCTTCAAAGCCTTATTGAAGGCACATCTCCAACAGGCCTTCCCTAAGCCCCCCTTTCCTCTTCTCCCACTCCCTTCTGTGTCGCCCTGACTCGCTCCCTTTATTCATCCCTCTCCCAGTCCCAAAACACTTATGTGCATATCTGTAATTTATTTCTTTATATTAAGGACTATCTCCCCCACCTCAAGGCTGTAAACTCACTGTGGGCAGGGAATGTGTCTGTTTACTGTTATATTGTACTCTCCCAAGGGCTTAGTATAGTGTTCTGCACGCAGTAAGTGCTCAATAAATAGAACTGAACGAATGAACCGAGCTTTGATGAGCGCCTGCCCCAGGTGGCTATTTGGATGGAAAGGAAAGGGCAAATGCAGGAAATGCTGGAAGAAAAACTCACAGGATTCAGCAACAGACTGGATGTGAGTTGAAAAAAGAGCGAGGAATCAAACATGATGCCAAGACTGTGGTCTTTAGGAACAGGGGAGATAGCAGTGGTACCAGCTACGACGGGAAAGTTAGGTGGAGGAGAGAATTCGGGAGGAAGAGCAACTCATTTGGGAACATACTGAGCTTGAGGTGCGGGTGGGGCATCCAAATGGAGATGTCGTGCAGGCAAGAGGCAATATGAGGTTGCAGGTGGGGGTGGGGGGAGAGATAGAGTCCAGCAAAATTAATCTGTGAGTCAACCACATAGAGCTGGTAGCCGAAGCTGTGGGAGCGGATGAGCTCCCCAAGGAAGTGAATATCAGATGAGAAGAGTAGAGCGCTCAGAACAGAGCTCTGCGGGACATCCACAGTTAGGGGGTTAGGGGCAGACGAAACACCAGCAGAAGCGACTGAGAGGGGTCAGAGACTGTGACCCTCATGTGGGACAGGGACTATGTCTGACCTAGTTTTCTTCTATCTACCCCAGTGCCTAGTACACAGTACTTGGCACATAATAAGTGCTTCATGAGCGTAATGATAATAAGAATGATAATAACAGAGGAGGAAAACCTGGAGAAAACTGTGTTGGTGAAACCAAGATCGGAGAGCATTATCAGGAGGAAGAGTCATCCATGGCATCAAAGACAGCTGAGAGATCAGAGGATTAGGATAGAGAAGGGAACAAGTCTACCAACTCTGTTATATTATTATATCGTACTGCCCCAAGTGCTTAGTACAGTGCTCTGCACACAGTAAGCACTCAGTAAATGCAATGCACTGATCGAGTAGCGATGATTAGATTTGGCAAGAAGGCGTCCTTGGATAATTCAGTTTCAGGGAAGCAGGGAAAAACCAGATTCTAGTGGGACTAAAAGGGACCGGAAAAGAGGAATTGGAGACAGGTGTACAGCATTTGGGCAGGAATGGGAGCAGGGAAATGGGACGGCAGCTGGACGGTGCAATGAGATTGAGAAGGTCCAAGGCTTTTTGCAGCATGACAGAGCATGTTTGAAAGCAGTGAGGAAGGAACTATCAGTGAGCGATTGAAGATGGCGTTAAGGGAGGAAAGAATGGGAGCAAGTGTTTTTAGAAGGGGAGAAAGGATGGGGTCAGAGGCCCAGGTAGAGGTTGCATTCTGAAAGCCGATGGTAGATCCCTTGGAAGACAGTTGGATGTAGGGGCTGTGAAGAAGTGGACAAACATTGCAGAGCCTGCACTGAATGCAATTTGATCAACAAAGTAATCTGCAAGGTTGTCAGGGCAAGGGTCGGGAAGAGGGGATGCTGGGGGCTTAAGTTAATCGATCAACCATATTTATCGAGCACTTACACTGTGCATAGCATTGGGCTAAGTGCTTAGGAGAGCACAGTGTAAGAGTTGGCAGATCCTTTCCCTGCCCCCAAGGAGCTTACAGAATAGAGGGTGAGACTGACATTAGCAATGTTGTGAAGGCTGAACCGACAGGATCGAGACAGAATGAACATGTGGGGAGTTATGTCGGGAAGGATCAGTGGGGGCAGTAGGCATGGGCGCCAACGAGGAAGAAGTAATGTTGCCGAGTGGTAATCGGAGGCAAGCAAGCGAAGTTGAATTTGAAGTGGGAGAAGTCGCTCTGTGGCCTGCCTGGACTTCGTCCAACAGTGCTCTGTGGCCTGGGTCCAGGAGCAGAGGAAGCATACAGCGGAGGTGGATCCACAGCCTTGGGCGGCTGGGACCAGATCGACAGAGTGATCTGGGGTGGCTAGGCAAACAACTGCTTCCTAGTGGAAGCTGCGTGGCTCAGTGGAAAGAGCCTGTGCTTCGGAGTCAGAGGTTATGGGTTCGACTCCCAGCTCTGCCACTTGTCAGCTGTGTGACTGTGGGCAAGTCACTTAACTTCTCTGTGCCTCACTTACCTCATCTGTAAAATGGGGATTAACTGTGAGCCTCACGTGGAACAACCTGATTACCCTGTAGCTACCCCAGCGCTTAGAACGGTGCTCTGCACATAGTAAGTGCTTAAATACCAACATTATTATTATTATTAGTGGCCATTAATAGCAAGAAAACTTGCCCAAGCTTGGAACGCCCTCCCTCCCTCCCCCTATCAGAAAGGCACGCCCACCAGTTTTCCCCACATTCAAATACCTCCAAAAAGCCCACCCCTCCAACAAGCTTTCTCCTATTAACTTCCCAGCACCCTGAACCGTAGCACCGCTTCACCCAATTCCAGCACCTAGGAACTTATTTACGCCAGCCTCCTTAGCACTTGTGTGTGTGTGTGTGTGTGTGTATGTACACTCCATTATTTATTTTGACCACTCTTATTTATACATATTTTTGTCTGTCTCCCCTGGCTAGTGTCAGCTCTTGGTGGGCAAGGAACGTGTCATTTCACCGTTCTGTACTTCCCTAGGGGCTCAATAAATGCTTAGTATTATTACTATTACCACTACAAGATCTCAGCTGCAAGGGGGAAAGGCCTGCTTGAAGTCCAAGTGAGGCCCACCGCACTTCAAAACTCATTCATGTGGGGCCCCGTGCCAACTCCCTCCATCCCTGTCCCAAAGTACCGTCTTTAAGATTCCCTCAGCTGGGGCGGGACACAGAGTAGAGCCGGCAGAGGTTTTTCTCCAAAAGGTGTTTATTGAATTTCTCTCCAGCACTTCTCAAAAGCAGAAAGATCCAAATTGGAGATAAAAAGGAAATATGTAAAATTCCACTCAGAGTAACATAACCGATTCTAAGAATGCACTCCCCCGGGGCAAGAGAACAGTAGCGGCACCATCCCAGCCTGGACCGGATACCTCCCGCTCTCAGACCCACCTGGCCTAGGGAACGGTGGAGAAACATCACTCCCTCACTTACACTCCAGAGCAGGAGCTGCCAGGAGGGGAGTGTGGGGGGAAGAGAGGGACTGGGGACTGGGGGGAGGGATGTCACACGCTTAGGGTTCCCTCTCGACAAAAGTCAAATTTCAGAAGAAACTTTGTAGGCATCTGAAAAAAACAGGCCAAGATTCCTGCCCCTCCTCTTGGCCTCCTTCATCCCCAGGTATAGGGAAGGCTGGGCAGGAGCAACTTTCACATAATGTGGAAACGGGGAGCGGGAAAGCCTGACCTTAGCAGGCAAGGTCAACCCCCCCCCCAATTTCTCCCTTCCCTTCCCTACCCCCCCCCCCCACTCAACCTATTAGTTAAGATTGGGGGAAGCCAGGCCCTGCAACATGATGGTGAGGCGTCGGGCCGACTTGTTCAAGGTGTTGAGGGGCTCGGCCTGCAGGAACTGGCACAGCTTTTGGCGCACTTGCGTCAGGACCAGGCCCATGTGGTCACGGGTGATGGGGTCGGCATTGTCCAGATGCATTACTGCCTCTTCCAGGTAGCTGCGGGAGGAGGCCGGCATTCAGAGCAGGGCAGAGCGGCCCCCCGCTTCCCCTGGGGTGGAACCCTTTCGGACCCAGTTTTGATTCCGCACCCGTGGGCTTCGCAGGGTGGAGCAGAGACCGGCCGAGGCCCGTCCCCTCTCGTTCTGGGAAGACCTAAGCTGGGGCCCCATCTGGCCGCCCGGGGAAGGGTGGAGAACCAGACGGGAGCCAGCCGTGCGCGTGACAGGTCCCCCACCGCCCCCAGCCCCATCTCCAGGCTAGACTCTGCTGAGCCTCCAACCCTCCCTCACCTTATCTTGAGCTCAGTGCGGGTGCCTAAATCGGAGGAGAGCTGCTGGATGAGGGACAGCAGGACGGGCTGCGACAGGGGACAAGGCGGCTGGCCGAACACCTGATGTGGGTCCACTGTCTCACACACGTAGAGCACCAGGTTCAGGTCGGCAGCTGTCAGGGCCTGCAGGGGTGGTGGAAGAACAGGGTCAGTTGGGTGAGCAGCGTAAGGGATGAGAAGAGGCAGCAGTGGGAAGGGGAAAGAGAGAGCGAGAGGGGACCGAGGAGAAGGGCGAAGCCGCTGGGGGTCGGATTGGAGCCAAACCTGGGGGGGGGGGATCTGGCCCCCCCTGCTGGCCCGCCGGCCGCATAGCCGCTACCGTTTCCAGCAGACGGGGTGGGAAGAGCGAGAAGGGAGAGGTGGGGCCGTGGGTAGGCGATACCTGCTGGAAGGCTTGGTTGAGGTGGCCTTGCTGGAGCAGCTGCAGGATGTGGGCCTGCTGGGCCTGACCATCCAGGTGGCCGGCGGGGATAGGAGTCCCGGCGGCCGAGCGCATGGCCTGCATGATACTGGAAGTGACAGCCGCCTGCTGCTCTTTCATGGCCAGGCTCACCTCTCCCTTGATGATGCGCTGCACTTGGGCCAGGATCGACTCCTGCATGCTGGGACAGGAGAGAAGAGGGAGACGGGCCTGGGCGTCCTGGAACACAGGGCTCTAGCCGGCTGCCTCGCACCCTCATCCGCCCCCTGCCTCCGCTGCCCAGGGCCCAGCTGGGGGCGGGCTAGGAAGAGCAGCCGGAATCTTTCCCGCCCTCCCGGAACTGGGCTGCCCGCTCCCCCAACCCAGACTCCTATTCCTCGAGTGGAAGACGACGGAGTCGGAGGGAGCCAAGAGGCCTCCCGCGGCCACATCCAGCAGGCAGGAAGCCATACTGGTTCCGGCTGTGAGTTTCCGGTAGAGCCCGGTCACCGAAGGCCGAATGCCTCGGGAATGATCCGGTGTGCGCTGATCCCAAGACCGTGGAACGCCTACCGGTTATCTCTAGGTAGGACCGGGGCCATTAAATGGCCCTGCAGAATACGTCTGCCCGAAGCCCGCGGGTTGAATCCAGCCCGCGAAAAGCTAGCTCTAAACTGCCAGCCTTGCTCCCCAGCCCCCTGCGCTCACCTGCCCACGGCAACGTGGAGCTGGTGCTGCACCTCGGCCCGCACGCTGCTGGTGACGGTGGCTGCCATTTGATCGGTGGCACTCTGCAGGGAGATGATCAGTCCCCGGAGCTGTGCCAGAACTGGCTCCCGGGCTTCCTGCTCCCGGCTCTTCCGACTCTTCATGTGCCCCTCCAACTGTTGCAGGTCTGGGGGAAGGCCAAAAGCGGCTCAGAGAGGATCAGGGAGGACCCGCGAGGGGGCCCCCACCGAATCCCCGGGCAGGTCCCATCCACAGAAACCCCCGCATCCGGGTCCCGGACTCATCCCCAGAACACAGAGGCCAAGGCTGAGGCTTGGGTGAGGAGAGCAAGTGAGAAAAGAGGGAGGAATCCACCTGAAGGGACCTTGTGGGGAGGAGGGAGAGGAGGCGCTGGCAAGGACCAGGGGATACTGGAAGGCAGGCAGTGGCGAGGGGCCACGGGACTCACACTCCTGGGTGCCCAGCTTGAAGCTATCATTGATCTGCTGGAACATGGCCTGACAGATCTTCTCAAAGGCAGGCAGAACCACATTCTGGAAGGCCTCGCGATAGGTGGCTTGCATGGGCCCCTGCAGCGTGTCGGCTGTGGCTCGGGCAATGGCATCCGTCAGATTCTAGGGCAAGCCCAGGAAAGAGCGGGAAGGAGTGAGGACCCGCCCAGGGCCCCGTGGGCTCAGATCCCGTCCCCTCTCCCCTCTCCTTCCCCCTACTGCCCCCACTCCTTCCCCTTACCACCTCCAGGGTTCCAGGGAAAGAGCCTTAATGCCCCCTGCCCCAGGGTTCTCAATCCCATACCTTGGACTTGACCAGCTTGGTGATGCTCTCCTTCAATGTGCCTTCCACGGCCGTTAGCTTGGCCACCACCGAGCTGCTCATCTGGCCTGTCACAGGCTCCAGGCTCCTGGACACACCTGCTCAAGGCCCAGGTGCGGTAAATAGTCAACTGGATGCCCCCCGCCCACTGACACCACACACACACACACGCCAACAACCAGTGGTTGCCTATCAACCTCCGCACAAAACAAAAACTTCTCACTCTAGGCTTCAAGGCTCTCCATCACCTTGCCTCCTCCTACCTCTCCTCCCTTCTCTCTTTCTACTGCCCACCCCGCATGCTCCGCTCCTCTGCCGCCCACCTCCTCACCGTCCCCCGTTCTCTCCTATCCCACCGTCGACCCCTGGGCCACATCCTCCCGCGGTCCTGGAATGCCCTCCCTCCTCACCTCCGCCAAACTAATTCTCTTCCCCTCTTCAAAACCCTACTTAAAGCTCACCTCCTCCAAGAGGCCTTCCCAGACTGAGCTCCCCTTTTCCCTCTGCTCCCTCCCTATCCCCCCCTTCACCTCTCCTCAGCTAAGCCCTCTTTTCCCCCCTTTCCTTCTGCTCCTCCCCCTCTCCCTTCCCATCCCGTCAGCACTATACTCGTCCGCTCAACTGTATATATTTTCATTACCCTATTTATTTTGTTAATGAGATGTTCATCACCTTGATTCTACTTATTTCCTATTGTTTTAATGAGATGTTCATCCCCTTGATTCTATTTATTGCCATTGTTCTTGTCTGTCTGTCTCCCCCGATTAGACTGTAAGCCCATCAAAGGGCAGGGACTGTCTCTCTCTGTTACCGATTTGTACATTCCAAGCGCTTAGTACAGTGCTCTGCACATATTAAGTGCTCAATAAATACTATTGAATGAATGAATGAATGAACCACAATCTTCACTCTGTTGGTAGCCTGGGGGCCCTGGGGGCCACCAGGGTTTCCAGGCCTAGTTGGCACTGGGGAGCCTAATCCCCACGACGTTGGGGATCTGGACCGCCATTGCCTCACCCAACCCAGCCCCTACCCTGCGCCACACCAGCCCAGCTCCTCCGTCAACACTCACACTGCGGCACGGTCTTCTTCATCTCCTCCCGCACCGTGCGTTCCAGCCGGCCGGCCACAGCTGAGGAAAGAGCCTGGGACAGCTGCTGCGACAGGTGCTCCTGCAGCTGTCCGCTGTGCTGCTGACCCTCAGCCAAGGCCCGCTCCAGCCGCCTCTCTGAGACGTCCATTAAGGAATTCCCCCAGGCCGGTCTGGCTCGCGGCCTGGCCCCACCGCACCCCCTCCAAGCCCACCCCACCGGGAATGACTCCCTTGCTCCTCGGTGGATACGTTCATGCTCCTGCCTCGAATCAAGGACTCTCTCCATATGGCCCATGAGGGAACTCTGCATCGAGTCCAGTTGATCACTCAGCCGCTGCAGCAGCTCTGCTTGGTTCTGTCGCAGCTCCATCAGATCCTGCTGTTGCCCGCGCACTAAGGCCAGCCACTCCTCAGGGGGCTCTGCTACCTGGCATGGGTCAGCGGGCGGGGGGTCAGTGGGGGGTATCACACTGGGCAAGGGCAGGGGTGTGAAGGAGCAGCTCCATTTTCCTCAACCTGGCCCCCTGGGGCTGGCTGGTGAATGAGCAGCCAGTCCCCTCACCCTGAGGAGTGGGCAGTGCCGAGGGTGAAGGAAGGAGACCAATACGACCAATGTGGGGTACACAGACAAACCGGGCTTGGGGGACTCGGGCCCAATAGCCAGGAGCTTCTGTCTTCAGGCTTTCAGCTGGGGAGCCGGGACGGGTGTGGGAGGCGTGAGGAGGGGGAAAGATTGCTTACCTGCTTTTCAGTCAGTTGGGGGTCCTGAGATGTGTCCCTGCAATGGGAGTGCAAAAATTCTGTAAGTCACACCCTGCCCATCCTTTACCCGAGTTCCTCTTTCTTCCCCTCCTTCCACCGTAAGCTGCTTAGCTCTCCCTGCTTTCACTTGAGTCAGGGACTTGGGTTAGTCCGGTGGGGGGGGGGGGACCCAAGGAAAAGCCCCGGGTGCCAAGACACGGCCCTGAGCCCTCACTTTTTTTTTTTTTAGCAGTCCCAGCCCAGTCCAGTCTAGGAAAGTGGACCTAAGCCCCCTGTCCCACAGGCACAGATCCTGTTTTCTCCCTGCACTGAGCCCAACTGCCAGCCCCAAACTGCCAGCCCCACACCTACCCATCATCTTTCTTGCCCTTCCTTTTAAGCTTGGGAGAAGTACGGGGGGAAGGCTTGGTCTTCCAATCCTTCACAGGCAGCCGAGGAATGACCACCTGGCCAAAGCTGCTAGCGGCGGAGGCCAAGCTAGCCAACTCATCATCGTGGTCACTGTGAGACCGGGGGTTGGGGGCGCGAGGGAGAAGAGAACAGGACAGGGTGAGCATCATTCACGATACGGAAGGAGGGACAGTCCCTCTGAACCCTTCCCTCACATCTCCCTCGGGGCCGAGGTCCCAGGAACCCAAAGGAAACACAAGCGGGGCAAAATCAAAGGGGAAAGGTCAGAGAACCAGCTCTCAAGTAACAATAACTCCCATTTCACAGTTGAAGTAACAGGCACAGAGAGGGGAAGTGACTTGCTCAAGGTCACACAGCAGACAGGCAGCAGAGCCGGGATTAGAACCTAGGTCCTCTGACTCCCAGGCCCGTGCTCTATCCACTAGGCCACGCTGCTTCTCACTGTAGAACAGTACTCACACCCAAGGCAAAAGCAGACAAGGGTGGTGCGGGTTTAAGCTTGGGGCCGGAGGGGAGAAGGAGCCAGGTTGGGCCCCCAGATTGGGCAGACCGCAATCACCTCTGCTCAGCACTAGCGTCTTGACTGTCATGCTGCAGCAGGGGGTAAGCGTGTCGGAAGGCCGAACTCTTAAGCTTCTCCTGGATGTCGTCTCTGGGGCTGGGGGAGAGAGAACAGCCGCCACTGCTGGGAGGGGCCGGGGAGCCCGTGACCCCAGAGGACAGAGCTCACCACCTACATGGGGCCCTGGGCCTCCTTTTGGCCAGAGCAGTTGAGATGGTGGGGAACGACCCACTCCCAAACTGGTCACCTCTATCTAGGCCCGCTCTCTGTCACATCCCAGCAGCTGTGGACAGGAGCCTGATGGAGGTTCAGGGTCCTTTAAGCAAGCAGGGGAGGGAGAAGTTCAGCTGAAGAACCCGGAGCACCCCAATGGATTCGAAGGCCAGAGGTCACCCAGAAAGAGAGGAGGAGGAGGGAGGGAGGGAGGAAGGGCAAATGAGTCACAGACCAAGGAAGACGAGAAGAACGTTGGAGAGGGAGGGGAGCAGGCAGGGTAAGCCAGGTAGGTGGGAGCAGGCAGCGTAAACCAGGTAGGGTGACTGGGAGGCATGGTGATCAGGGTCAGGTCCAGCCTATCCTGCCCCATCTTGGGGGTGGGGGTTCACCTGTTGGCCAAGTTGCTGCGGGTCTCGCGGGTGATGTCGGGGGCAGCAGGCCAGGCCTGGCTGTCAGCCACCCCCGTCTCCTGTGTCAGCGTCACTTCCAGTAGTGAGGGGGTGCCCCGGCAGTCCCCTTCTCCAGGGCTCCCAATCAGGCCATGCTGGGGACTGGGGTCCGGGCCGGCCCGGGACCGCGGGGACAGCAGGTGAAGAGCAGAGGCAGCAGAGGCCATGCTGTCGGGCTCCAGACCCTCGGGTGGGGTAGGAGTAGGCCCGAAGCCGCGGGACAGGGCCTCCGAAGCGATCTCGGGGATGTCCTGGGACAGGGCTGTGGAAGCTGAAGAGATGACATCTGGGGAGCGGGTCCGAGTCGGGGAGGTCTGAGGCACCACCAGCGGGTCCACCTCCTGCAATTCCAGAGGTAACGGGGGTTGGGGGGGGTGTTCCCTGGCCCGGCTCAGGAACCTCGGCTCAGTCAGCCGCTTAGCATCCCAGCCTCCCCGCCCTGCTTCCGCCGGCCTCGAGGGGGAAGCCCATACCCCGTGGGCCCCCAGGGCCGCCCCGCCCCGGCCCCCCAGCTGCAGGGACCAAGAGACGCACCTGGACGGGCCCCTTGGAGGTCAGCTTGTCGGCCAGGCCAGGGAGAAGGACGCCGTGGCTGCGGGGACTGGTTTGCAAACTGCCGCTGCTGCTGCTAAGAGTTAGGCTGCTGTCCAACTGCAGCTTGGGGCTCAGGGTCAAGTCTTCAGGTGGCCTGGGAGTGGCAAGGGGAAACAAACCAACTCTATCCTCTCGTCTGTCAGCTCCTGGTGAACAGGGATTGTGCCCCTACCTCCTCCTCTGTACTGCCTTCTCCCGAACCCCTAGCCCAGTGCTCTGCACACAGTAATCGCTCAACCGATGGACCGCTGACGGACCGCTCGACGGACCGACCGTCCAAGCATCCCCACCCAAAGTGCACCGCGCCTTCAGTCCTCCGCCCCAGCAACTTCTGGAGGGGCTCTCCTCACCTGGGAATCGGGGTGTCAGAGGCTGAAGCGCTACTCAAGCCAGTCACGGCTGTCAGTGAGCTGCCACTGCTGGCAGGGGACACAGAGATCTGGGGAGAGACGGGGAAAGAAGTAAAAAGGGAGGGAAGCAAAAGGGGCCGATGTGGGCCGCTGCTCAGGGTGGGGGAGAAGACGACTCTTCGGATTCGCGGTCGGGTACCTTGCTCACCTCGATCCCTGCCCCCCACCCCCGCCCCCCCAGTCCTCTCCCAATCCTGGATCACCGGGGTCTCTCGGGGTCTGCCTGTCTCCCCGCCAGGCGGCATTTAAGGGTAGGAGGCAATGGGCACCTGCTGCAGAGAGACAACGCTCGGTGTCATGAAAGCGTCGGGAGTCATAAGCTTGGGTTTGACTTCACTGGCCAGGCTGAGGAAGTCAGAGGGCAAGGGCAGGTCGGAGATGCGCCGTAGGTCAGATTGAGAGCTGTGCCCGGAGCCTTTGTCGGAGTCCAACCCTTCAGAGCCCAGTTCTGGCAGGGGTTCTCCAAATCCTGGGGGCATCCAAGGGAGGGGGAACATCGGAACGTTAAAGCAAGCCTGCCCGCTACTGGCTCAGACCAGCGGTCCCCCGAGCCCATTCTTCTGCCTCCACCAGGAGCAAGAATAAGACACCAATTAGAAATGGAGCATTGGTTCAGCGCGAACTCTGCGCCCAACCCCGTGCTAAGCGCTGGGATAGAGACCATGCCATCGGGACTCACAGCCCAAGGAAGGAGGAGGGAGAGAATGGGTATTTCATCCCCGTTTTACAGAGGAAGGAACAGGGGACTTGCCCCAGGTCACCCCACCAGGCCAGTGGCCGAGCTGGGGATTAGAGGCCGGGTCTCCTGAGGCCCAGCCCAACAGGCCACGCTGCTTCTCAAGGGTACTTGGAGAAACCACTTGATGGCTGCCTTCCTTAAAGATGCTGCACTAGCTCCGCTCTCGAGTTCCAACCCTTTTTCCCCAATGGATTTCTGGCCCCCCGATCAGCTCAGAGCCCAGGGCAAGACAGCGTGCAGGAATGAGAGTGGCTGGGACCCCCATCCTGGAGTGGGGGTGGGGGCAACAAGCAGCCGCAGTTGTGATGGGAAAAAAAAGAAGGAAATACAGAAATGAGACAGTCCTCCACTCTGTCTGGTGGGATCCCGAGAGCTGAGTGTACCCTCAGGAGCCTCCACATCCCTTCCCCAACCCCCCTCACTCCGACTGGCCCGTCTTGCCCTCACACTTACCGAAATCCTCACACATAGCATGGGGGGGCAGTGGGGCCACCACATCGGGGCTCTGCTGAGGCTGGAAGCGGATCTGCACGTCCTGCAGGGCCCTGGGGTAGGAAGGGGGCAGAGAGAGGGCCTCCTCAGTACCACATGGGGAGGCTGCAGGGGCGGGGAGCGTCCATCCACAGGTGGGGAGACCGGGCCCAGCCGCTGGGCTGGAGATGCAGCATCCACGCAGAATCCGGGTAGTGTCTGCTCTAGGAGCGGGCAGGGCTCTAGCCCATCCAGCCCCAATGGGGGGCAGCAGAGCCAGGCAAAGCTGGCGAGGGGAAATGTGGTGGGGAGGGAGGGGCCAAAGGCCACTCTGGAGGAGCAGCCTCTACGGGAAGACAGAGGGGCCCCCTTGCCCTGGTACTCACTTGGTATGGACACAGAAGAGTTTAATGAGCACGCCGGCGGCTGATTCCACTGCCCCAGCCCCCTGGGAGCCCTCTGCAAGGACAGGGGCACAGGCTGAGGCCCCTCCACCCCGCCCCAACCCCGCCAGACCCAATGCTCCCCCTGTCCCCCATGGCGCCCACCAGGAAACGCTGCCCACGCCTGCACAGGCTGTGCTGGACCAACTGGGCCACCTCAGCACTTGGGCTGGGCTGGGGCAGGGACAGGGGGAGGGGCAGGGACGGGGGAGGCCAGGAAGAGGCATGGAGAACAGGCACTCACCTGTGCCTAAGCCATCGCCCTCCTCCTCAGCGGGGAGTACTTCGGTATGCCGGAGCCGGCAGCGGCTCACCACCTGGATGCCAAAGCTCAGTACCGGGTGGGTGAGCAGGAACTCGGAGATGGAGCTGAAGTAGGCCCTGCCCTCGTCCTGGTTCTGCAGCAGCTCCATCACATACAGGACCTGCACCCCGCACCACAGCTAGCTAAGCCACCTGACCTCTGAACCCCCTGGACCCGGGACCCTGCCCCTCCTTCAGCCACCGCCCCCCTGCCAGTCAGGCTTAGTCCGTTCTTAAGTTCCAAAGTCACTCATCTCCGACTCAAAAATGGCCGTCCCCGGGCAATTCTTTCACTTGCGAGCAGGGACACTGCGGCCAACGCGCGTGCCGAGAGCGGCCACCCTCCCGGTCCCCGCAGCCGGACGCAGCCCGAAACTCAGGGTGGGTGTAGGGAGGCAGGGGAGGCCGAGCCCGACCCCGACCTTTCCAGGATCAGAAGAGGGGTCTATGGTCCAGGGCCTGGAACCCAGAAACCCGCCCACTCCCACCCTTCGAATCCTACATCTGCCACGTCCCGAGCCCCGCCTGTTCCGGACCTTAGGTCCCGGAAGCCTTTCCCCTCCCAGGCCCACGCCCCTCTACCCTTAGCCTGCCTCATCCTGAGCCCCGAACGCTTCTGCTCTTCCTGGGCCTTCTTCCCTTGCCCAGCTCCCCGCTACCCTTCCACCAGCCCTACCTTCCTCTGCACATCGCTGAGGATCAGATACTGGGCCGAGAGATCCAGGCAGACCTTGAGGCTGGGGAGCACGCTCCCAGCGCTGAACAGGTCTGGGGAGAAGCTGGGGGAAAGAACAGGACGGGGCGGTAAACGGCTAGGCCGATTTCTCGGTAAAGGCGAGGCCAGAACCCAGGAGTCCTGCCTCTTACACAGCCGACAAGCCCCCGGCCAAGACTGGGGTGGTGGGCTGAAGGGCAGAGCCCTGGGTCCCGACCCGATTTAGAAAAGGGGAGGCCACAGGACTGAGACATTCGCAGCTCGTTCCCTGAGGACAGAGGGAAGAGACTGATGCCACGGGGAGTGGAAGCTCCAAGCCCCCAGGCCCTTCCCAGGCTCACCAAGTCTGGCTCCTTTTCCTTCCTCCCCTTCATCCGCCCACAGCCCCAGCGGGTCCAGTGAGGTTCTCTCCGGGAGCCAGAGGAAGGTAGCCAGCAACTCCCGCCACCTGACCCCATACCCTGAGTCAGAGCCTTGGCAATCAGATTCCTTCCCACCGCCCGCTGATTCTCCCCTGGAGCCCCCAACCCACCGGATGGTCTGCAGACAAGTCCAGGACACGGTGCACCACATCTTCAGCTCACGGTTCTGGTCAGCTCCCGTGATGAGGAATCGCCAGAAGGGGACCCTGCAGGGCAACACCAGAGCTTGGGGGCTGGCACACTGGGCAGTCCCCATTCTCAGCCTGGGCCTCTCCATCCTTCTCTAGGACTCTCTGGCCCCGCTCCCCACCACCCCATCGTCTACCACAGAGACCGGCTGTCAGACAGAGGCTCCCAAATCGGGGCCCCTGAGCTCATGTGAGGAGGCTTCAAATCCTCCTCAAGGTTCCCAGGAAGAAGAAGGGGGAAAGAGGGGGAAAAAAGTGGGAGAAAGAGGCTTACTCAGGATCTTGTTTCTTGTGGTTGTCGCAGAACAAGAGGCAGGAGAGAGGCCGTCCTTCATGGGGTTTCCACTCATGGAGACACCTGCAGGGAGGAAAGGTGTCAAGGGCCAGGCCTGTGGGCTGCCCACTTGGACCACCCAAAGTGCTCGGAACCGCCCACCTCAAAGAAAAGGGTTCAAGACAGTCTGGAGCTGAGTCGCTCCAGAGTCAGGCTCGGTACTGCCATCAAGTCACTCTCCCCGGCTACCCTGACTGGCCACCCTGCCTCCCCTTTCGCCATCCCCGTTTCAGGCTGAAGCAGCATCTCAGCCTCGGACCCGGCACACCAGTACAGAGCTCTGCACCGACTCTCCCAACCCAGACTTCCAGCCCACCCAACCCAACCCAGCCCCTAGCTTTGCCTTTCCGCTGGGGTGGGGGGTTACCCGTCTCCTCCAAGCCTCACCTTGCCTCATCGTGTCCCTCAATGTAGATTTGCCAAAACTTAACATAACCGTCGTGACTGGCGGTGGCGAGGACCGTCCCATCTGGAGAGAGGGCTCCTTCACTCAGGCACTAAAACAGACCCAGACCCAGGCACTGAAAAAAGGCACCATCCCTGCAGTCAGGATGAGAGATCCCGGATACACGGGGTAGCAGGAGGCCCAGCCCAGGTGGACTATGGAAAAGCTCAGCTCTCCCACACGGGATTGATCCCTGAGATTCTCTCTCTCTCTCTTGTCCAGCACTGCATCACTAGGTGCAGAGAAAAGAACCAATGCACCACTCTTACTGGTCCACTGGAAAGACCACTGTTCTATGAATCCAGGAAAGCACAGTGCCAGTCCAGGTTCTTCCAACAGGGAGTGGGGCGGGGGGTGGGGTGGAGGTCAGGGGGCTCTGCTGCCATTCTAGAGGTGTAGGAGTCCGGAGAGTGGGTTATTTTTTGGTGGGTTTTTTTTAATGGTATTTGCAAGTGCTCACTATGTGCCAGGCACGGTCCTAAGTGCTGAGGTAGATATAGCTAATCCGATCGGATAGGGTCCATATCCCACTTGGGGCTCAAGGTCTTAATCCTCATTTTTACAGATGGAGTAACTGAAGCACAAAAGTGAAGCGACTTGCCCAAGGTCACAAAGCAGGCAAATGGCAGAGCCAGGATTCAAACCCAAGTCCTTCCGACCCTCAGGCCCATATTCTATGTCCACTAGGCCTCACTAGTTTCCATGGTGGCCACTCGCGTCCCCTCATCTCCTCCAGTGGGGTTCCAGCCAAGGCCCGGAGTGTGGCGCAAACCACTCTCCTAACGATTCACTCCTTTAGGCAGGTTCTAGGCCCCGTGAAGTCTTCGGGACCAGGGCTGGTCTGGCGTTTGGGACGGCGGAGTCCATCATCACTCCTCACCCTCATGTGAGGTCTCAGCTCCCCAAAGTCACCCCTCCCTCTTCTCCATCCCCCCGGCTCTCAATCCCCTCCTCTACTTTCCCATCCTTCCCAGCAGTATCTTCAGAGATCTCCTCCCTCCTTGCAAATGCCACCCCCTCCACCTGTGCTTCAGACCCCTTTCCCGCTCATCTTATAAAAACTATCGCCCCTTCCCTTCTCCCCTCAACTTCCATCTTTAACCACTCACTCTCCAATGGCTTCTTCCCCTCCGCCTTAAAACATGCCCATGTCTCCCTTAACCTAAAAAACCCTCTCTTGACCCCACTGCCCCTTCCAGTTATCGCCCTATCTCCCTCCTACCTTTCCAAACTCCTAGATCGAGTCATCTACACTCACTGCCTTGAATTCCTCAACTCCAACTCTCTCCTGTACCCCCTCCGATCTGGCTTCCGTCCCCTCCACTACACCAAAACTGACCTCTCAAAGGTCACCAATGACCTCCTTCTTGCCAAATCCAATGGCTCCTACTCTATCCTAATCCTCCTCGACCACTCAGCTGCCTTTGACATTGTCGACCATCCCCTCCTCCTCAACATGTTATCCAACCTAGTTTTCATGGACTCTCTCCTGGTTCTCCTCTTATCTCTCTGGCCGTTCATTCTCGGTCTCCTATGTGGGCTCCTCCTCCCCATCCCATCCCGACTGTAGTGACTCCTCAAGGGTCAGTTCTTCATCCCCTTCTGTTCTCGATCTATACTCACTCCCTTGGTGAACTCATTTGTTCCCACAGCTTCAACTAAGCAGATGACACCCAAATCTACATCGCCTCCCCTGTTCTCTCTCCCTCCCTCCAGGCTCATATCTCCTCCCGCTTCCTGGACATTCCACCTGGATGTCTGCCCACTACCTAAAACTCAACATGTCTATAACTGAGCTCCTTATCTCCCCTCCCAAACCCCATCCTCTCCCTGACTTCCCCGTCTGTGGACGGCACTACCATCCTTCCCATCTCACAAGCCCACAACCTTGGTGTCATCCTTGACTCCGCTCTCTCATTCACACCATACATCCAATCCGTTGCCAAAACCTGCCGGTCTCGCCTTCACAACATTGCTAAGATCCGCCTTTTCCACTCCATCCAAACTGCTACCTTGCTGGTACAAGCTCTCATAATATCCCAACTGGATTATTGCATCAGCCTCCTCTCTGAACTCCCATCCTCCTGTCTCTCCCCACTTCAATCTATACTTCACTCCGCTGCCCAGATTCTCTTTCTACAGAAACGCTCTGGGCATGTCACTCCCCTCCTCAAAACCCTCCAGTGGTTGCCTATTAACCTTCGCATGAAGCAAAAACTCCTCACTCTTGGCTTCAAAGCTCTCCATCCCCTTGCCCCCTCCTACCTCACTTCCCTTCTTTCTACAGCCCACTCCATACATCCTGCTCCTCTGCCGCTAACCTCCTCACAGTGCCTCGTTCTCGCCTGTCCCGCTGTCGACCCCTGGCCCACGTCCTACCTCTGACCTGGAAGGCCCTCCTTCCTCACATCCGCCAAACTAACTCTCTTCCCCTCTTCAAAGCCCTACTGAGAGCTCATCTCCTCGAGGAGGCCTTCCCAAACTGGGCCCTTCCTTTCCCTATGCCCCTCCACCCTCCCTCTACTCTACTCCTTCCCCTATGCCCCTCCTCCCTCCCTCTACTCTACTCCTTCCCCTCCCCAGAGCACTTGTGTACATCTGAATATTATTTCTCTACTTTATTAACAATGTGTATATATCTATGATTCTGTTTATCTATTTTGATGGTAGTGATGCCTGACTACTTGTTTTGTTTTGCTGTCTGTCTCCTCCTTTGAGACTGTGAGCCTGTTGTTGGGCAGGGATTGTCTCTATCTGTTGCCAAATTGTACATTACAAGCGTTCAGTACACTGCTCTGCACACAGTAAGTGCTCAATAAATACGACTGAATGAGTGAATGAATCATCACCACCATCAGAGAGAACTAAGATCCTAGCAGAGCTGTCAGTGTCCAGCCCCCACCTGGTCCCACAGCCTGCTCCACCCTCCAGGGAATGTTTGTTTGACTAGGGGCCATGGGAGAGACACCTCTCCTCTGAAGTGTAAGCCCATTCCCAGCCTAATGGGTGCTCTTCCTAGTCTCCCACCCCCAGATCCTCAGGAGGGGATGTGGAGGGAAGACCAAGAGAAAGGGCTGCCGCGTCCAGGGCAGCGGAGGAATGGAGGCTCCGGGGCACCGAGTGACAGGGAGATGTGATTCCCCTGGGGCTAGGGGGAAGCTGTCCTCACCATACTGTGACCCTTCACCACGATAAAGCCCTCCTTGATGTGCGTGATGTCCATGGGCCAGGAACTGTTGTTGCCTTGAAGGATTTCCAGGTCCCAGACCTCGGCCTGGGAAAAGAGAGCAAAATCAGCCTCCGAGGGGCACAGGTAGCTCAACATGGAGTTGGGGGGACCTTGTGGTCAGGATTCGGCGGCCTTCCAAGTCAGCTACGTTGGACAAATCCCCCGGGACCGGCAGGCAGAGGGAGACAACGGCCAGAAGTGCAGCTCCGCCCTTGCAGAGCTGCTTTGGGGCAAAATAGTCAGGTTCTGGTAGATTCACCCTCACCCGAACCACTTGCCAGCTTTCTGGAACACGCACTGTGAAAAAGCCAGCATTTCCTAGTTTTTCAGTGTGGTGTTCTCCTCTTCCCCTCCCCACACCTATCTTATTCTGGGCTAAAAGACCTCTAGTGGGTCGCCTACAGCTGAGAGCTGAGACTCTGCCCATCCCTCCCAGTGGCACTTCAGCCTCTTCCAACCCCACCTGGACAAAGGGAACTCTTGCACTGTCTTACATGGCTAACTAGGCAAGTGGGGGGGAGGGAAGGGGGAGAAGGATGTGGAAGAAACGAGGAGCTGGGGGTCGGCATGTTCGAGGGCACCGAGACGAGAAGTCCTCAGGCCTTGAGCAAGAACTACTCGCTCTGGCTTTGTAGGCTCCTATGACTCCCTTGAAAAAACCAAAAAAACTGTGGTTTGTTCTGGCCTGACTTCACGTCAGGTGGGGGAAGGAATGCACGTGAAGCATTCCAATAGCATTCCTGAACTGTGTTCCTTCAACAGAGTGTGTACACGTGGCTAAAGCATCCCACGTGAGTGGCAGCATCAATAGCTGAAACTCATGTGGGGGAGAAGAGAGGCTCAGGCCAACTTGTAACTGGACCTTTGTCCTTCCTCCCTCCCAGCCCTCAGCACTTATGTACATATCTGTAATTTATTTATTTGTATTGATGTCTGTTCTCCCCCCTCTAGACTGTAAGCTCATTGAGGGCAGGGAATACATCTGTTTACTGTTGTATGGTACTTTCCCAGGCACTTAATACAGTGCTCTGCACACAGTAAGCGCTCAATAAATACGACCCAATGAATGGAACGACAACGAATGAATGACCTAGCTTTTCTGGGGCTTTGACCCGGGTCAACTTGAACCCACGCCGGACTTTAAAAGGGGCACAGGAGGGCACCACCGGGACACTTGGTCTCGGGAGCTCGCGGGGCCGACCACCGGGAAACTTCCGGGTGATCATTCGGCTCACTTCTACTGCAGGCTACGCTGCTCCCCAATCCCCCGTCCTTGACCAAAGCCCAACCCCTTCCCTCACCCTGTCCTCATGCAGCAGTGCCAGTGTCTGGCTGCCATCCTCACTGCTCTCCTCACTGTTCTCCTCAAGAATGTATGGGCACCAGATGATCCGGCGGAAATGGTTCAGCGGGGTGCCATCAGGCCGCTTGATGTTCACCACAATATCCTCTCTGAGCCCAAGTTAAGGATCGGTACTCCTGATGGGAGGATTGGGCTCACAGATGGACTTCCTCTTTGGATGCCCAAGGACAGCCCTCTCCAGAAGCAAAAAGCAGCTAGTCGAGGTAGCACACGTGGGGGGACGGGGACTCGCGGACACACACACACACATCTAGAAAGTTCCCCAGCTCCAGTGGGCCAAGCAGCAGGCACAGGAAACTCCCCTCGGGGAGAAATGCCAACTTTGGACTTTCAAATCCCCCACCGAGTGTACCCAAGAAGAAGCCCAGAAACTCCCAGAGGACAGCCTCTGGACCAAGAGTGGCCCCCGGCCCACCCGCCCCCAAAAAAGGAGCAGCACAGAAGCAACCTTTCTGAGCCCAGAGGGAGAGTCAGCCAGCAGATCCAGCTCCCAGATAGCCTCGGCTGACCAAAACCCAGCAAGAAAGGCTGGCCCATCTGTTGGGGAAATAAAAGCCATTTCCCAACCTGGGGGAGTGGCTTCAGTTCTCGCAAGGATACTGTATCTTGCCATTTTCCATGGACAGGTGCCACACAAACAGGCTGCCTGCCTCATCTAGGCACGCCAAGTAAGGTGAGTTAAGATGTGCAAAGGCCAGGTCCGCCACACTGCCCGTGAAGCCCTTAAGCAAGGTACGTTCTGCTGTGGTGACGCTGATCACTCGCACCATGGCTGAGCCATTGCTGGCACCTGTGGAGACAGAATAAGTTAGCCCAAATTCCAGCCCCCTTGCCAGACTCCTAGGACCCAGAATCCCCACCGAACCCCTAAGTGATGCCCCAAGAGAGGGAACCAGGAAGTCCAATCTCACGGCGACAAGTTCTCCCACTTTCTCCACCCCTGAATGAGTCCATGAAAGCACCTTCGGTCTCAGGGAGCCCTTATCCCCTCCCTTCTCCCACACAGCTCAGGCCTCCCCGTCTCCCAGCTCCCCTGCTTCTCTCCTTCTCCATCTTGGGGCCGGCCATTTGGTCTCATGATGCCCCGCTGTCTGGCCTCAGGTCAACAGCCCCAGCCACCCCAAACAACTTCTCCACTGGGTCCCAAAAGGCCAGGCAGGGCATGGGGTTTTCTCCCACCTCCCCCAGTCTGAGAATTACTCTCCCCTCCTAGACCCAGGGGGATGGGTGAATTCACTGGAGCCCCAGGCACAACAGTCCAGACTCCTGGCTCCTCATCCCCAGGGTTCACCTCTCTTCAGGCTGAAGACCTGGGAATGGAGGGCTCAGGGAGAGGGGACTGCAGTGGACCTCTTATACCAGCATTTCAGCTCTGACGAAGAAAGACACTAGGCGCTCTGATGGTACCCCAGGACCCAAGAGGGCAAAAGAAAAAAAAAAATGAAGAAAAACCAGAGAACCCCAAAACACTGCTGGCCAGCCAGCCATACCCCTCACCTCTGATCGCATAGGCTAGAAAGGAATTGGACACAGCGATCAAGTTCCCGTAGTAATATTTCTGCTCCCAGTCATACTTTGCCACCGGCTGGATTTTCACCTACAGAAAAAATAAGAGGCATGAGGTGGAGAAGCAGTCCCCTCCCACCTGGAGCATTTTTCATGGAAGAACTCCCCCTGCTCACTCTCCGACCTGGAGAGGGGAAGAAGCTACTGAGAGCTCACCTCCTCCAAGAGGCCTTCCCAGACTGAGCTCCCCCGTTTTCCCTCTGCTCCCCCTCCACCTTCTGCTCCTCCCCCTTCCCCTCCCCTCAGCGCTGTGCTCATTTGTATATAGTATTTATTACCCTATTTCTTTTGTTAATGAGGCGTACACCCCCTGATTCTATTTATCGTGATAATGTTGTCTTGTTTTTGATTTGTTCTGTTTGGCTCTGCTGTCTGTCTCCCCCGATTAGGCTGTGAGCCCGTCACTGGGCAGGGATTGTCTCTATCTGTTGCTGAATTGTCCATTCTAAGCGCTTAGTACAGTGCTCTGCACATAGTAAGCACTCACTAAATACTATTGAATGAAGAAGGTCATTAACTCTGTCCCTAGAAGCTGAAGGGAGAAGTTGCAGCAAGCCAAGGGCAGACCCAGGTCCAGAATGCTAACCGAGGCTCTGCTGAACTCCGGAGATCAGAGGTTTTCCATTCTAAACCACTCCCTTGTTCTGACTGCCAACTCCTACCTTGCAGGGAGCCAGCCTCCAATCCAGGATGGGAGCTGCTGATGAGCAGTAGAGACAGAGGTTCCCCTGCCTCCCGCCTCCCACCTACCGTGCCAGGTAAAGCTGTGCACAGGCCAGAGATCAGGGTCAGTCCAACCACCGCCCTCCCGGCCCATCCCAGAACCAGTCATGGCCCAGCTGAAGCCTAAGTGTTTGGCACCAAACCAGAAATGCACTTATGTACGTATCTGTAATTTTATTTATCTACATTAATGTCTGTCCACTCCTCTGGACTGTAAGCTCGTTGTGGGTGGGGAATATGTCTGTTATGTTGTTATACTGTACTCTCTCCAGCCCTTAATACAGTGCTCTGCACACAATAAGTTTCTAATAAATGACTGATTGACAGAAGTGGCCAGAAACTCACTTTCAAGAGAAATCGTTTTTTTTACTTTTGTGAGCTTATCTTGGGGGCAGCCGCTCCTCTTCCTCCCCGCCCCCGCAGCCCTGGAAAAGGGATTACCAGTCCTGCAGTTTTCCCCAAACCAAAACGTCAGGCGAGACCAAGTAGGAGCAAGGGAATTGGAAGGACGGGTTCAGCGAAAACCCTGGGAGGGGCAGCAAGGACAGGAGGGAAAGCCTCTCAGAATGGCGGCAGCAGCGTTGGCCAGCTCCCAGCTTGGGTAGAGCTCCATCAGCAGCACTGAGATGCCACAGGCTCTCCTACCTGTGGGGCTCCAGAAAGCTGCCCTCCTCGTACACGGGCGAGAAATCGCCCAACTACTGCCAATAAGGACCCAGACCAGAGCCGCTCAATGCTCAGCTGTGATGCATCCTTCTCCCTGCCCGAGAACCAACTGGTCACCACCTGAGAAGCCACCCAAGCCCAAGCCCCCGCCATTCAGCTACGAGAAGTAGAGCGGTCTAGCGAAAAGAGCCCGGGAGTCAGAGGGCCTGTGTTCTAAACCCGGCTCTACCACAAACCTGCTGTGTGACCTTGGGCAAGTCACTCAAATTCTCTCGGGTCTCAGTTCCCTCATCTACAAAATGGGGATTCGATATCTGTTCTCCTTCAACCAGAGACTTCTCCTTCCCCATGTGGCACCTGATGATCTTGTATCTAGCCCAGCACTCAATACAATGTTTGGCGCATAGTCAGTACTTAAATACCACTATTTTTATTATTATCATCATCCCAACTTCAACTCCTTACCTTGTTGCTCCCTCGGGCTTTGCTGGAGATGCTGGAGTCGCTACTGGCCACGATCTCCACCTCCTTTGACGAGATCCCAATGCAGGTGGAGCTGTCATCCCCAGACAGGCAGCTAAACGAGGAAGGGAAGGCTGAATGATCCCGGGACCGACAGGTCGACTCCCACAGCCCGTTAGGGACAATTCCGCATCCATCCTTCAGCTTGGCACTGCCCTCCACCCAGCCCCGCAGGCATGAGCCCACTTCTAGGAGTTTTCTGCCTGCTGAGGAGACTCAGGTGCCTCCCTCCCAGGAGGGGAGGACTCAGTAAAACCCCCTGAAGCCCATTTACCTGCACACTCCACCTAGAACTGCTAGCTTTCCTTTCCCATCTCTTCGCTGGGTTGGGGAAGTTTTCATCCCCAAAGCGCCTTACAGACTCTCCTGCTTGCTCATGCCCATCCCAGGCAGAGCGGGGGGGATTACTTGCCCCATTTCACACCTCAAAAACGCAGGCTCCAAGGAGCATGACCTAAGTTTTTGGGGGAGGCGGGAATTCCGCCGGTCCCTCTTCAGACTGCCATCCCCACTGTGACCCCTTCTGCCCCGGAGCACTTACATGACCTGCTTTTCCTGCAGGATGGCCATGGGTCCCACTCGGAGGCCTGGCTTGGCCCCTTCTCTCGACAGGGATTCTGGCATCAGAAGTCCATTCAGGTCCCCATTGAAGGAGCTGGATGCCCGCTGGCTCTCCAGGTCTGAACCTGAAACCGATAAAAGAAGGGAGGTCTCAACCCTGGGAGAAAGCTGCGCTGCTGAGCCGATATGACTACCGGCGGCGGCGATGCCGCTTAAGCCCGTGTCAGATCGGGGCGGCTGTCCCCGGGCTCCCAGCTAACCTGCAGCCCAGGGATCCGGGACTTTCCACCAGAGAGGATGTCTCTGCTGCTCTCCGCTAGATGGGAAAAACTCTCCAGACCAAAGTCACCCTGAGTGGCAACTGTAAAACACTTCCGGCCCATCCCATCCTCGGGACCCCGCAGAAAACTCTTGGGGGAGAGCAGGGGAGCTGAGGAAGATGAGACATTAAGATCTGCCCTTTCCTCTTCATCCAAACTGCTACTGTGCTGGTACAAGCTCTCATAGTATCCCAACTGGATTATTGTGTCAGCCTCCTCTCTGATCTCCCTTCCTCATGTCTTTCCCCACTCCAGTCTATTCTTCATTCCGCTGCCCGGATCATCTTCCTTCAGAAGTGCTCAGGGCATGTCACTCCCCTCCTCAAAAACCTCCAGTGGTTGCCTATCAACCTTCACATGAAACAAACTCCTCATTCTTGGCTTCAAACCTCTCCATCCCTTTGACCCCTCCTACCTCTCCTCCCTTCTCTCTTTCTACTGCCCACCCCGTGCACTCCGCTCCTCTGCCACTCACCTCCTCAGGGTCCCCCGTTCGCACCTGTCCCGCCGTTGACCCCCGGCCCAGGTCCTACCGCTGTCTTGGAATGCCCTCCCTCCTCACATTCACCAAACTAACTCTCTTCAAAGCCCTACTGAGAGCTCACCTCCTCCAGGCCTTCCCAAACTGAGCCCCCTTTCCCTCTGCTCCTCCTCCCTTCCTCTCCCACCCTCTGCTCTTCCCCTTTTCCCTCAGCACTGTGCTCATTTGTATATATTATTTATTACCTTATTTTGTTAATGAGGTGTATATCTTGATGATGTTGTCTTGTTTTGTTGTTTTGCTTTGCTGTCTGTCTCCCCCGTTTAGACTGTGAGCCCATTATTGGGCAGGGATGGTCTCTATCTGTTGCCGAACTGTACATTCCAAGCGCTTAGTACAGTGCTCTGCACATTGGGGAAGCAGCGTGGCTCAGTGGAAGAGCACGGGCGTGGGAGTCAGAGGTCATGGGTTCTAATCCCAGCTCTGCCACTTGTCAGCTGTGTGACTGTGGGCAAGTCACTTCACTTCCCTGTGCCTCAGTTACCTCATCTGTAAAATGGGGATTAAAACTGTGAGCCCCACATGGGACAACCTGATCACCCTGTATCCACCCCAGCGCTTAGAACAGTGCTCTGCACATAGTAAGCGCTTAACAAATACCAACATTATTATTAAATACAATTGAAGTAATTAAGGCAAATGATAAAACCCAGGGTGTCCCAAAGCACAGATCCGACATAGCAAGAGAATCAAAGAGGTGAACGCCCTGTACAATCGGCTACCGATTAGAACATGTAGGCAAAGCGATGTGGGGGCACCACCTCTCCATTTCGTGATTAACTATTTAGCAAGCATCCTCAGAGAGCTCACAGAGCTGTGCCGGGGCCAGTGCCCCCATTCTACCCAGTATGCTTCGGGAATGTATGCCCAGCCCTCCCGGCCCAGGGTGGCAGGTTCGGCGGCAGGCAACTGGGAGCGGATGAAAGTGGCCCATTTTCAAGAAAGGAAAGAAGGGAGATCCTGGAAATGACCGAGGAGAAACTGGTCTGCAGGCCCCTCTCAGACCAACAGATCGATCGATGGTGTTTACTGAATGCTTACTGTGGGCAGAGCACTGTACTAAGTACTTGGGGAAAGTACCGTATTCAACAGAGGCAGTAGGCACGTTCCCTGACCACAAGGAGCTGACCGTCTAGAGAGGCAGACGGACATGAAAATTCATTACAGCTATGCACAGAGGTGCTGCGGGGCTGAGAAGAAAGATGACCCTTCAAGTGAGCTCCCAAGCAGGCATGCTGGCAAACACATCTCTGGAATCTGGTTTCTTTTGCCAGAATAGAGGAACGGCTCCTTCCTGATCCTAATTGGCAACTTTACCAGCACATGTAGGAATAGCTGTTTTCAGCTGTGTCTGTTGTAGCAACTGGGTGCTGTTAGCCAAGCTAAACACAAATAAGTGTTGATTCCTTCATGAGATTCCAACTCAGCCACCCCAGAAGGTTCTGGGCAGGCTGGGTGAGTTTCCAGAGTGTGGGTGAACTGGAAGACCAACCACAGCCTGGGCTCTGATGCTGGCTAGGCCGGTCCTCTCACAGAATAGTCAAAGGACCGGCTCGGAAGGCAAGAAGGCAGGAACCCAGAAGCGGAGGTATCTGTTGGCTGGGCGAGAGCGTCCAACTGCAGGAGTTATGAGCAGCAACTGCCCAGCAGATCTCTCTAGCTGGGAGGTGCCTTGACAGGAAAGAGAGGGACCTGCAAACCCTTCTGTATGTGACCGGGACTCCTGAAGCCAGGCACACACCTGTCTCCTAAAAGTAATAATAACTGTGATATATGTTAAGTGCTCACTATGTGCCAAACACTGTTCTAAGGGCTGGGGAAGATACGAGGTAATCAGGTCGGACACGATCCCTGTCCCACATGGGGCTCACAGTCTTAATCCCCATTTTACAGATGAGGTACCTGAGGCACAGAGAAGCCAAGTGACCTGCCCAAGGTCACACAGCAGACACACGGAAGAGCTGGGATTAGAACCCACGTCCTCGGACTCCCAGGCCCATGCTCTTTCCGTGTGTTCTTTTCGTTAGACCATGCTGCATCGTCTCAGCAGGTGCTTTCCTCCCAATGCCCCAGGCATGTCCTAGGAGCAGAAGGGGCGGCCGAGTTTAACCCCAGCAAGGTCCTCTCTCCAGAACGAGGCACCGTCTGTTCTCCCAATAAATGAGCAGCTGAGCAAGGGATAGGCGGCGACAGTGGCAGGTGGTCCAAGCCAGATCCGTGGGAAGCTCGTCGGTATCTCCCAAATGACCCACACTACACTTAACCTGCGCTGGCACGAGCTACAGTGGCTTGCTCTGCTCATCGACTGTATTAAAACGGAGTCCGATACCCTCAGGGGCAGGGTCGTCGTTACCCCCGCCCCCAGCATCCTCCCCACCCCCGCAATGGCCAGCTGCGACGCAACACCAGGGACGGGAACCAGGAGAGACCATGACAGTCTGCTGTACCCAACCTTCCATTCCCAACAGTGTGCTGGCTGATGTCTTTGATTCAAGGTAGGCAGGCAGGCAAAAAGGTAGCGCAAACGCCTAGGGAATACTTGGGCCCCTCCATGAATTAGCTGCTTTAAGCAGGGTGGGATGAGGACGATACACACCCTGTTGCGCACCTTACCAGTCACCCCTCCAAACTCCACCAGTGAGGGGGCTTGTCAGGTTCCTGAGCGCAGACCCCGTGACACAGCAGGGTTGCATCGTAGACTGTGAGCCTCTCGAGGAACTGGGTCTGGGTCCCACTTGTACTCTCGCCCACCACTTGGTACAGTGGTCTGCACCCAGTATACGCCTAATAAATACAATTACTTCTACAACTACTATCGTGAATAGCTGACCCATGGGGTTCCTTTTCCCAGAAACTTCGTACGTTGGTGGTGATGGTATTTTTTAAGCACATATTAGGTACCAAACACTGAACTAAGCACTGGGGTAGACACAAGATCATCAGATTGGTCACGGTACCTGTCCCAGATGGGGCTCACAGAGTAAGGAGGAGGGAGAATGGGTATTGGATCCTCATTTTAGAGGAGGAAACTGAGGCACAGAAGTGAAGTGACATGACTTGCCCATGGTCACACAGCAGGCAAGCGGAGGAGCAGGGATCAGAACCCAGGTCCTCTGACTCCCGGGCTCTTTCCACTAGGCCATGCTGCTTCAGAGCTGCTGGAAAAATAATTTTAAATTCCTTTACATCCTCTATAAAGTTAAACATCACTCAACAATTGTTTGATCTCTGTGAAAGTAATTCAAAGCATAACATGGCACTGACTAAATCCAGTGAAATTGAATTGAGTCTTTGCAGAAGTAAAGCTTATTCTACTGACTGGTGGTTTTCCAACTTGGGTGAAGAATTCTTCCAATTTATATTCCAGCAGCCTTCCCCTCGTCTTCACGTATTACCCCCTTGTAGCAGCCTAGCTTCATTTTTTATGGTATTTGTTAAGCGCTTACTACATGCCAGCTACTGTATTTAGCACTGGGGTAGATACAAGCTAATCAGGTTGGACGCAGTACCTGTTTTAAATTGGGTTTACAGTCTTAACCCTCATTTTAGCAGACAAGGTAACTGAGGCACAGAGCGGTTAAGTGACTTGCCCAAGGTCACACAGCAGATGAGCGGTAGAGCTGAGCCTGGAACCCAAGTTCCCTGACTCCCAGGCCGGTGCTCTTTCCACTAGGCCCCGCTGCTCCCGAGCACTCTGTGTTTCTCTGAACTGCCCTCCCCAACAGGGTCTTTGTCAATCTTAGAAATTAATCTGCTTTATCGAAAATCGAGGTGAACGCTTCCTAACTCCAAATCTGTATCCGGCGGCGGGCAGCCAGAACCACTCCACGTTGTGGCATTTTGCAGTGAAATGTTGGACTTTCGAAGTCGCCTCACTGATAGCCGCATCGTCCGTTTCCAAATTAAACGGATGCCCCTGTTCAGCAACTTCTTCGGTTATCTGCTCAGGGGTCTCTTCTAGGATATTTAACTCAAATTCCAAGATCCGCTTTTGGGTAGGGAACGTGTCTGCCGACTCTATAGGACTGTGCTAGGGCTCGGTTCGGTGCTCTGCCCCCCAGTAAGCGCTCAATAAATACCATTGCTGATGATCCACTCATTGTGGAATGCTAAATCTCTGCTCAGGGGAGGAGGGATTTACTTACCAGTAGCAGTCAGTCCACTGAACTTTTGTTCTGGAGTAAAGCAGCACATAAAATAGGTCGTGACCCAAGCGTAAAGCAGCAAACAATACCAGCGATCCTTCTAAGCTCTAATGGAGCCTTGCCGTGGCTGGGCACAACGCCCTCTTGAAACTGTATTTATGTGTACGTGCTCTGCTTCGTCTCTTTCCCTAGAAAACTGAGTTCTTGAAGAACCAGGAACTGCCTACTCTCTCAAACAGCGAAGAACCCAAACATTTAAGCTCAGCAAGACTTAAGTGAGCATCTGCCAACCACCTGGGCGCGATCAAATCGTCGCCTGGGCGTTTTGTTGTCTGCTCTGGTCCCTACAGTTGGATTGGAAAGGGTCCAGTCTCCCCTTCGGCAACGGCACTACCAGACTCCCAGCCGAGGAAGCGGGACCCTTTAATCTGAAAGAAGGGGCCGTGAAGGCCCAGCCGGAGTCGGGCCGTGAAGGCCCAGCCGGAGTCGGGCCCCGTGCCGGACCAAGTCGGGCCTTTCCCGGAGGCCCCCAAAGGGGGACTGTGGCGGGAAAACTTTGTCTTCTTCGATCTTCCCCCACCCCCTAACCCCCCGACATGGGGCCTAGGAGTTCTGAGAAGCGCTTTCTGCCGCACTTGCCCTCCCTCTCCCATTTTAGGGTTCTCTAGTTTTTAGGAGGGGGCTTCCGGAGCGCAGTCCGGCCGTTTCGCTGCCGTAGCCCGCAAGGCCTCCCCGCGCCGTGGGCGGAGGCCGGGGCCCGGTCGCCAGAGAACCGGGTGGGTGCCGGGGGCGGGGCAGGGCGGTCCGGTCCGGATCGTCAGCCCCCGGCCTGGTCGCCCCGAGTCGGGAGCCCCGGCCCGCCCCGGCCGACCTCACCTCCCGGCTGCCGGTCCAGCTTGAGGATGTCCCGCAGATGCTGCGTGGCGTCCTCGATGTCGATGCTGGCGCAGGACGAGGCCATGGGGCCGGGATCTGAGCGCGGGGATCCGTGACCGGGGCTGGGGAAAGGAGGGCCGCTTCGGCTGGCCGGTCGCGCCTCCTGCCGCCGAGACCGCTCCGCGCACCACTGGCCTCCCTCCGCCCCGCCAACGGCACCAACCGCCTCCGCTTCCGGTCCTCCTCCCTTAACGGCTCTCGGAAGCGGGGGGCCGCTCCGCCAAGGTTCCGAGGCAAAGGACGGGCCGAGATCGCGCGCGCGCGGGGAGGCGCCTGGGCGGGGAGCGGGAGAGAGGCCGGGAGCCCCCCGCCCCCCTCGGGCCTTCGGCGGGAAATTCCCGCCCGTCCTCCCTCCCTGATCCCGCCTCCTTCCCCGTCCCGAAGAGACGGTCCTGAGGCGAGAGAACGGCCCAGAGGGGGAGATGATGGGCCTGGGAGGAAAGAACGGCCCTGAGAGGAGAGCGGCCCGGCAAGCAAGGACAAAGTGACTGTGAGCCCATCGCTGAGCAGGGATTGTCTCTATCTGTTGCGGAATTGTCCATTCCAAGCGCTTAGTACAGTGCTGTGCACATCGTAAGCGCTCAATAAATACGATTGAATGAGTGAAAGCTCCAGCCTGAAAGCTACCACCTCTCCGCCGTACTCTCCAGTTCTCGCTCTAGCCTAAAGTGGATTCCCATCGACGTCCTGCTTTGGTTTTTCTTTTGTGGTTGTTTTTAATGGCGTTTGTTAAGCGCCTGCTATGTGACAGGCACTGTACTAAGCACTGGGATAGATACAACCTGTTCGGGTAGGATACGGTCCGTGTCCCACGTGGGTCTCACAGTCTTAATCCCCGTTTTATAGATGAGGTAACTGAGGCACAGAGAATAATAATGTTGGTATTTGTTAAGCGCTTACTATGTGCCGAGCACTGTTCTAAGCGCTGGGGTAGACACAAGGGAATCAGGTTGTCCCACGTGGGGCTCACAGTCTTAATTCCCATTTTACAGATGAGGGAACTGAGGCACCGAGAAGTTAAGTGACTTGCCCAAAGTCACACAGCTGACAAATGGCCAAGCCGGGATTTGAACCCATGACCTCTGACTCCAAAGCCCGTGCTCTTTCCACTGAGCCACGCTGCTTCTCTAAGCTAAGTGACTTGCCCAAGGTCACCCAGCGGACAAGTGGGAGAGGCGGAATTATTCAATCGTATTTATTGACCGCTTTCTGTGTGCAGAGCACTGTACTAAGCGCTTGGAAAGTACAATTAAGCAATAGAGACAATCCCTGCCTACCACGGGTTTACAGTCTAGAGGTGGGAAGACAGATATCAAACCCAGCTCCTCCTGACTCCCAAATCCATGCTCTATCCACTAGGCTATGCTGCTTTGATTCTTTGTTCCTGAAACACAGAAAGATATCTGTTGGGATGAGGGTCTCTGGAGTCATTTCTTTTAGGGGAAAGGAAGGGGGAAGCCCAGGGAATGTGTTGTTTCCCCCCCCACCCCCAACACACACACACAAAAGAGACAAGGACCACATCTAACTCCCACCTGAGTAGTCTCGCCCAACCCTTGGCACAGTGCTCTGGACACAGTAAGAACTCAATAAATAATACTATTAGCACTCAAATAATGCTAATTTAACATCCAAAACAGAGCTCCCAATCTTCCCACCCAAACCCTGTCCTCCCCCTGACTTTCCCATCACTGCTGATGACACCACCATCCTTCCCGTCTCACAAGCCTTGGTGTTATCCTTGACTCCTCTCTCTCTCATTCAACCCACATATTCAATCCGTCACTAAATCCCATCGGTCCCACCTTCACAACATCGCTAAAATTTGCCCTTTCCTCTCCATCCCAAACTGCTACCACTAAAACAATCACTCGTCCTATCTCGCCTGTATTACTACATCAGCCTCCTTGCCGACCTCCCAGCCTTCTGTCTCTCCCCATTCCAGTCCATACTTCACTCTGCTGCCCGGATCATTTTTCTACAAAAACATTCAGGACATGTCACCCTGCCCCTCCCTCAAAAAACTCCAGTCGTTGTCCATTCACCTCCGTATCAAACAAAAACTTCTCACCATTGGCTTTAAAAGCACTCGATCACCTTGCCCCCTCCTACCTCACCTCACTTCTTTCCTTCTACAACCCAGCCCGCACATTTTGCTCCTCTGGTGCTAACTTTCTCACTGTGCCTCGATCTCACCTGCCACCAACCCCTCCATCACACCCTGCCTCTGGCCTGGAATGCCCTCCCTTCTCAAATCTGCCAGACAATTACTCTGCCCCCCTTCAGAGCCTTATTGAAGGCACACCTCCTCCAAGAGGCCTTCCCAGTCTAAGCCCCACTCTTCCTCATCTCCCATTCCCTTCTGCATCTCCCTGACTTGCTCCCTTTGCTCTTCCCCCCTCCCAGCCCCACAGCACTTATGAATGTATCTGTCATTTTATTTATTTGTATTAATGTCTGTTTCGCCCCCGCAACTGTAAGCTTATTGTGGGCAGGAAATGTCACTTTTTGTTGTACTTTCCCAAGCGCGTAGTAGGTGGTCTGTGCACAGTAAGCACTCAATAAATATAATTGAATTGAATTACTATGGATGCCCAGACTACTGCTTTGACATCCCACCCCGGCTTTCACTCTCTGCCCTCTCCAGTCCTCACTAAGCTCTGTTGTCCCAAACATTTTTACAAAGCACTGTTTTGCCCACATCTCTCCGGACTTAAAAAACCTCCAGTATTTGTTCATTCCTCTCCGCACCAAACAGAAACTCCTGACCGTGGACTTTAAGGCACTCCCCCCAACCTGTCCTCACTCCTGTCCCACTACAGTCTCCCATTAAACTCTGTCAGTCAATTGTATTTATTGAGTGCTTACTGTGTGCAGAGCACTGTACTAAGCACTTGGGAGAGTACAATATAACAAAGTAACAAACACATTCCCTGCCCACAACTAGTTTACAGTCTAAATGGGGAGAAAGACATTAATATAAATAAAATTAACTATATGTACATAAGTGCTGTGGGGCTGGGAGGGGGATGAATAAAGAGAACACGTCAAGACAATGTCAAAGGGAGTGGGAGAAGAGGAAAGGAGGACTTAGGGAAGGCCTCTTGAAGGAGATGTGCCTTCAATAAGGCTTTGAAGTTGGGGAAAGTAATTGTCAGATATGAAGAAGGAGGGCGTTCCAGGCCAGAGGCAGGACGCGGGCAAGAGGTTGGCAGCGAGATAGACAAGACTGAGATACAGCGAGAAGGCTGGCATTACAGGAGTGAATTGTGTGGGCTGGTTTGTAGTAGAAGAGTAGTGAGGTAAGGTAGGAGAGGACAAGATGATGGAGTGCTTTAAAGCGAAGGCAGGTATTGTGTATTACACTCTCCCAAGTGCTTAGTTCAGTGCTCTGCACAAAGTTAGGGCTCAATAAATGCCACTGACTGATCGATTCCAACCCAGCCCTCTAACACCAAGTTACTCACTGCGTCTTGCTCTCATCTCTCCTGCCTTGTTCATGCCTTCCCTCCTCCTTGGAATTCCCTCCTCCTTCACTGCTCTCCCCATCTTCAAAGACTTTCTAAAATCACATCTCCTCCAGGAAGCCTTCCCTGATTAATTTCTCATCTTCCCATCCTTCATAATAATGTTGGTATTTGTTAAGCGCTTACTATGTGCAGAGCACTGTTCTAAGCGCTGGGGTAGATACAGGGTCATCAGGTTGTCCCACGTGAGGCTCAGTCTTAATCCCCATTTTACAGATGAGGTCACTGAGGCACAGAGAAGTGAAATGACTTGCCCACAGTCCCATAGCTGACAAGTGGCAGAGCCGGGATTCGAACCCATGACCTCTGACTCCCAAGCCCGGGCTCTTTCCACTGAGCCATGCTACTTCTCATCCCCTCCCTTCCCTCCAACAACTGCCACTTCCAACACTCCAGTGCCCCCTAAGCCTTTGGGTGACTCACCTCAACCCACCCCCTCCCAGCCCCTCCCACCCCCCCTTCAGTCCCCCGACCCGGGTAATGCATATACATATCTTTATACTCTATTAGTTCCTATCTTCCTATCCACATTTAATTTTCATGCATCTCCCCTGCTGGGTTGTAAGCTCTTTGAGGGCAGGGATCACTGTATTCAGTGCTTGGGAGAGTACAATATTGAGTACAATATTGAGACACATTCCCTGCCCACAAGGAGCTTAAAGTCTAGAGGGGGAGCAAGACATTAAAATAAACTATGGATATGTATATCAGTGCTTGGGGAGAGAGGGTGGGGGTGAGGTAAATAAAGGGAGAACAAATTCAAGTGAAAGGGCGATGCATAAGGGAGGGGGAATAGAGCCTTCTCAATTGTAAACTTGTTGTGGTCAAGGAATGTGTCTACCAACTCTGTTGTATCATACTCTCCCAAGTACTTTAGTACAGTGCTCTGCACACAGTAATGATAAAGGAAATGAGAGCTTAGTCCAGGAAGGCCTCTTGGAGATGTGACTTTAAGAAAGCTTTGAAGGTGAGAGAGTGCTGGTCTGTCGGATATGAAGGGAGGATATGAAGGGAGAAGGAGTTCCAGGCCAGAGGTAGGATGTGCACGAGAGGTCGGCGGCAAGATAGATGAAATCGAGGTAGAGTGAGTAGGCTGTCATCAGAAGAGTCAAGTGTGCAGGCTGGGTTGTGGTAGGAAATCAGCAAGGTAAGATAGGAGGGGGCAAGGTGATTGAGTGCTTTAAAACCGATGGTAAGGGGTTCCTGTTGGATGTGGAGGTGGTTGGGCGATCTTGTCTATCTCGCCACCAACCCCTCACCCACGTCTTGCCTCTGGCCTGGAACCCCCCTCCCTCCTCAAATCCAACAATTACTCTACCCCCTTCAAAGCTTTATTGAAGGCACAGCTTCTCCAAGAGGCCTTCCCTGACTAAGCCCCCCTTTCCTCTTCTCCCATTCCCTTCTACATCACCCTGACTTGTTCCCTTTGTTAATCCCCCCTCCCAACCCCACAGCACTTATGTACATCTCTGTACCGTGGCGCAGTGGAAAGAGCATGGGCTTTGGAGTCAGGGCTCATGAGTTCGAATCCCAGCTCTGCCACCTGTCAGCTGTGTGACTGTGGGTAAGTCACTTCACTTCTCTGTGCCTCAGTTCCCTCATCTGTAAAATGGGGATTAAGACTGTGAGCCCCACGTGGGACAACCTGCTTCCCCTGTGTCTACCCCAGCGCTTAGAACAGTGCTCGGCACATAGTAAGCACTTAACAAATACCAACATTATTATTATTATGAATGTATTTCTTTATATTAATGTCTGTCTCCCCGCCCCAAGATTGTAAACTCGTTGTGGGTAGGGAATGTATCTGTTTATTTTGTATGGAACTCTCCCAAGTGCTCAGTACAGTGCTCTGCACCTGGTAATCACTGAATGAATACAATTGAATGAATGAATGAATGAATAAATGAATTAATGAATAACCTTTTGGGTGAGGAAATGTGTACTGAGTGTTTTTGAGGAAAAATGATCTGGATAGCAGAGTGAAGTATGGATTAAAGTCTGGAGAGACAGCGAGGAGGCAGGGATATTAGCAAAGAGGCTGATGCAATAATCATGGTGGGACAGGATAGGTTGATTCTTGATTCTATTTATTTGCTATTGTTTTAATGAGATGTTCATCCCCTTGATTCTATTTATTGCTATTGTTTTTGTCTGTCTCCCCTGATTAAACTGCAAGCCCGTCAAAGGGCAGGGACTGTCTCTATCTGTTACCAATTTGTACATTCCAAGTGCTCAGTACAGTGCTCTGCACATAGTAAGCGCTCAATAAATATGAATGAATGAATGAATGAATGAATGAATGAATAGGTGCTCGGATCAGTATAGTAAGTAGCAGTTTGTACATTCCAAGTGCTCAGTACAGTGCTCTGCACATAGTAAGCGCTCAATAAATATGAATGAATGAATGAATGAATGAATGAATGAATAGGTGCTCGGATCAGTATAGTAAGTAGCAGTTTGGATGGAAAGGGTGGATTTTAGCCTTTTTGTGAAGGTAGAACTGACAGGATTTGGTGACAGATTGAATACGTGGGTTAAAAGAGAAGCAGCGTGGCTTAGTGGAAAGAGCATGGGTTTGGGAGTCCGAGGACGTGGGTTCTAATCCTGGCTCTGCCACTAGTCTGCTGTGTGACCTTGGACAAGTCACTTAACTTCTCTGTGCCTCAGTTAGCTCATCTGTAAAATGGGGATGAAGACTGTGAGCCCCACGTGGGACAACCTGATTACCTTGTATCTACCCCAGTGCTTAGAACAGTGCTTGGCACATAGTAAGCACTTAACAAATACCATTATTATTATTATTATTCAATGAGAGGCAAATTGTGGATAACGCCAAGGTTACGGGCTTGTGAGGCAGGGAGGACGGTGGTGTTTTTTACAGTGATGGGAAAGCCAGAAGGCAGGGTTAATTAATCAATCCTATTTATCAAGTGCTTACTTTGAGCAGAGCACTGTTCTAAGCACTTGGGAAAGTACAGTACGACAGAGTGGTAGCCACATTCCCTGCCCTCAACGAGTCACAGTCTTGGTTTGGGTGGGATGATGAGAAGTTCGGTTTTTTAAGTTTGAGGTGTCGAAAGGACCTCCGAGTAGAGATGTCCTCAAGGCAGGAGGAAATACGAGACTGTAAAGGAGAGATCAGGGCTGGAGATGTAGATTTGGGAACCATCCACATCTTTGGTAGTTGAAGCCATGGGAGAAAATGAGTTCTCTGAGGGAGGGAGTGTAGACGTAGAACAGGGGCTGTGGCTACTATTTCTTATTGTACTCTCCCACGCGTGCTTATACGGTGCTTTACACATAATACTCTGCTCTTCCCCCTTCCCCTCCCCACAGCACTGTGCATATTTGCATATATTATTTATTACTCTATTTATTTTGTTAATATGTATATATCTATGACTCTTATTTATTTTGATGACATATACGCCAGACTACTCATCTGGTTGTCTGTCTCCCCCATTTAGACTGTGAGCCCGTTGTTGGGCAGGGATTGTCTCTATCTGTTGCTGAACTGTACATTCCAAGAGCTTAGTACAGTGCTCTGCACATAGTAGGTGCTCAATAAATATGATTGAATGAATAAATGAATACATTCTATCTAGGGGCCCAGTACTGAGTGGAAAGAGTCCGGGCTTGGGAGTCAGAGGTCATGGGTTCGAATCCCGGCTCTGCCACTTGTCAGCTGTGTGACTGTGGGCAAGTCACTTCACTTCTCTGGGCCTCAGTTCCCTCATCTGTAAAATGGGGATGAAGACTGTGAGCCTCATGTGGGACAACCTGATGACCTTGTATCTACCCCAGCGCTTAGAACAGTGCTCTGCACATAGTAAGCGCTTAACAAATACCAACATCATTATTATTGATTGAAAGGGATAACAGAGGACTAAGCAGGCAGAAGGTGATGCAGCATTAAAGCAAGAAAGAAGGGGATTTGCTAACAGTGTGAATCCCCAGGGGGACCGAGTAATAGTAGTAGAATGGCATTTCTCAAGCACCCACCGGGTGTAATGCACTGTTCTAAGCACTTAGGAAAATAACAGAAACATGAGGCAATACTCCCTGCCCACAAGGAACTTACATATAAATTATTTTCTTGAGAAGCTCACCAGCTTTCCTCCCACTTATCTGAACAGTGTCGCCTAGTTTTCTGGAGAGAGTTCCCGAAACCAGGAGCTGAAAGCTGCTGTTTCACTGCCCTAGGCCTGGTCTCCCCCGACCCCCGCTCCCCACGTATCAAAATATTTACAAGTACTGGAATTAATAAATTGAAGGTAATGAGTAATAATAATAATTATCAAGGTATTGGTTAAACACCTACTATGTGCCAAGCACAGTACTAAGTACTGAGGTAGATACAAGTTAATCAGGTTGGACATAGTCCCTGTCCCACAGGGGGCTCCCAGTCTAGAGAACAAATATTGTACCTCCTTTTTCACAGGCGAGGTAACGAGACACAGAGAAGTTAAGTGACCTGCCCAAAGTCACACAGCAGGCAAGTGGCAGAGCCGGGATGAGAGCCACTCAGGTCCTCTGCTACCTAGGCCGGTGCTTTCGCCACTAGGCCAGGCTGCTCCTCCTCAAGGTAGAGTTGAATATACTGTACATATATACGTAAATGCTGAGGAAGGGTCTAAATTAACACTTCAATGCTAGAGGAGGTTATTCGGTTAATAGATTGCTATGTCCCGTTTCCTTGTTCAGTAAGGGGCATAAGCACAGCAATCCAGAACCCACTCAGCCTGCTGCTGCCAAGACCCCTATTTAGAGGTGGTTCATCAAGATATGCATGCAGAATAATGGAACTGAATTTCCTACTGCTCTGGAAATAATGTTGGGATTTATTAAGCACTGTGCTAAGTGCTGGGGGTAGATACAAGATTCAAGAGCAGCAGCGTGAACTAGTGGATAGAGCACAGGCCTGGGAGTTAGAGGCCCTCGGTTTTAATCCCGGCTCTGTCATTTGTCTACTGGGTGACCCTGGGCAAATCACTTCACTTCTCTGGGCCACAGTTCCCTCACCTGTAAAATGGGGATTAAATTCCCCTCCCTCCAATTTAGACCCTGAGCCTCATGTGGGACAGGGACTGTATCCAACCTGGTTATCTTGAACCTACCCCAGGCCTTACAGCAGTGCTTGACACCTACTAAGCACTTAACAAATACCACAAAAAAAAAAAGATAGACCAGCTTAAGCTCCTGTCCCACATGGGACTCACAATCTAAGAGTTTTCCGGTTTTCTGGAATGATCAGTTAGCTAAACAAATTGAACTAATGCCGCCTCCCCTACATACAGATACAACCATCCAGTACTGTCTAGAAAGACTGGTGCATATCCAGCCACAAGAGGTGGCAGCCAGGGCTGGGGGAGAGGGGAGAAGGAATGTAGTTGGAGAGAAGCAGATACCAAAGGGGTCCGGTCTCTGACCCCATGCATCTGCTACTGGGCAGGAATTCCAATGCTGACCATTCCTTTGGCTCCTCCCTGAAACACAGGGGAGCAGGGGGGGAGGGAGGACGATGCCCTCGTTCACTGCCCTCAGAACCTCAGAGGAAAGGAGACTGCCTGGGGAAACAAGGATGGCAGTGATGGGAGAACAGGGCCTGGCAGTTGTTAATACTGGGGCCCTTTACATACCTCCCTCCCCAATACTGTTAACTGTAACTGACCCCAGGCCTAAACCCGTGAACTTCTTTGTTCTGGTTTAGACCAAGCCTGGAGGGTTGGAACAAAGGTGAGATCAATCCCTATAGCACCCCCCTCCCTGGCCCCTTCTCCTCCCTGCCCACACCCCCCTGCCCACACCCCACTCAGGAGGATCTAGAGTGAGTACTGATACCAAGTCTCAAGAGCCCAAAACCCAGGTCGGGGCTAGACCGGGAAGGGTTGTTCCCAAGAGTTTATTCAGCCTAGGCTTCTGTGTCCGATCAAACAAATGAAACATCTTTTTTTAAAAAAAACTGCTTTATTGATAACACATTTCAGTCACAGGTACAATGAGGAGCCATCATACATCAGTTTATATCATGATTGTATCAGGTAAGTTCAAAATTTCTAGCCTAGGCACCTGATCAAGTCCCTTCTCCTCCTGCCAAATAACATCCGCTCCTATCTTCATAACAAACATTTTTGCTTTTGAGAACATAGCACATCTGCCCAGTTAAGGATGGGCATGGCCTGTTGGCCCTCCACCTGGGAGAAACTCAACTTCCTAGAAAGAGGACAGCCCTTGGTAAACAGCATACAGAAGGGAAACATTTGAGTTACAGAATTACATAAACCAGCTTTGGCCCATCTGGACTGAAAACTGTTCTGGCCTTTTCACACTGCAGCTCCTTAGCCATGGCAGTTTTCATGGGTCTCCATTTCTTCCAAGAGTCTGATGGCTTTCTAGGAAAGGGAGGGTTTGGGGGGGGGGGGGGCCGCGGGGAAGCGCCCTGGGAGTGAAGACCTCATCCTGGGAAACTGTGCAAAACCAGCTGAAGCCTGGGATGTGTCCAGAGCTGGCTCGGTTTGGGTTTTCGCTAGGGCTAGGAAGGGTGCAATGAGGACCAAAGGAAGCTGGGTCCCTATCCCACCAGCCTGAAGGACATTGATGGAAGTTCAAGGCGTGATTAGACTGGAGGGAAACTTGAAGAGCAGCCTTTATCCCTTCGTTTAGCAGAGAACAGAAATGGGTCTCTTTACACCCAGTTTTGGCCAGATTTTTTTTTTTTTTTACTGTTTCTGGCACCACCAGTTGAATTCCCACAAGGAATTCCGCTCAGAGACCAAGAATCGCAAAGCTGATTTTTTTTTTTTCTTCCCTGTTCATATGGCTACGAACACCCTGGAGATTAAGGCTAATGGGTCTAGGCAACAGTGTCTCCTAGGGGAATCTGGCAGGGAACAGTCCAGCAGAACAAGAATTCCAGGAGCACAAGGTCCCTTCAACCAAAAGATGCAGGAGCGAGCTCCAATTCCCAAGCAGATCAACAGGCCAACTGTGCACTCAGAACCGCTCCTATCTCCACAAGGGCAACATGGCACAGACATCTGCACAGCCACACCACATAATACCACGGTGGCTGATGTTCCTGGGTTCAAACGAAAGCCAGTAACTAGCAGGAGATAAAGCTAGGTGGGAAAGTGGCAAGGTGGAACGTGTAGACTTTGTGACCTTCCTTCACATGCTGAAGAACTCTGATTTTAGGGGGAGAAGGGGGAGGAGAGCCCAGCGACATCACTCCAGTGCATAGAATAATACTGCTCGAGGGAGGAAAAAGATCCCCCCCCCGCCAACTAGCCTGGGTCACCAACCCTTGCTGCCCCTGACAAGTCCTGATACTGCTCCGTTTAGCCTGAAAAAAGACAAGATGTTTTTAGTGAGAGCAGTAGATCCTGTGCCCATGACAACCTTGTCTACCAGTGGCAAGTTTAAATGGGTCCCACATCAGACTGAAGGAAACCAGATCTCAATACTGGCTCCTCACTCCTCCCAGCTCATCAAGTTGGAATAAAAAAAAAAAAAATCTTAATCCCTGAGATAAAGCAGCGAACAGCATCCTTGTAAGAATAAATTCAAGCAAATCACGCCCACCTTAAGAGTCGACTGGGTGCAAAGAGGGATTGTTGGCACTCGATTTAGGCGGCAAAACCAAGCCAGACTAGCATCTGCTGGAGAGGGAGGAATGGAAGAAATTCTGGCAGCAAAACCTATGAGGGTAAAATAGGGCTGCATGGTTGGAAGCTTTTCAGAGGTGTCCCCGATTGCCAGAAGGGAGAGGAGTGTTTCAAGAAACACCCCCAAATTCATCCCTCACAAAAGGGTTCATTGGCTTTCTGCTTCCGTCCTTTGATTCCTTTCAGCCCGGGGAACCAGAGGAAGGAACCGTTAGCGGCTTGATTTAATCAATACCTTTCAGGAGAAGGGACCCGGCCGGAACCTCGCCTGCTCCAAGGGATCCATCTGGGAGTTGGACCCCTCCGCTCGATCCATCTACCAAGGAGCAGGTGAGGCAGCCCTCCCGGTGACGGGATCGGCCGCTGCCTTGTCCGCTAAGAAAGCCAAATAACCTCTTTCTGCCCCCTCCAGGTCCCTTCCTTGCCTTAGTTGCAATAAAGTGCTTCTCGGAAAGCCAGTCCAGGAGGAAAATGCTCAACAGCCTCAAGAACCTGCTTCTACCAAAGAGAAGCAAGGGGAGGAAAGGGCCAGCTCAGATTCAGCCCTTTTCCAAAGCACAGTTTCAAAGGACCAACTCTCCCCCTCTCCCCACCCTTGTCAAAACGGGGCTGCACAAGTCCAACCCAGAAAGAGGACGCCTAAACCTCAACCCCATTGCAAGGCTCTCGATCAGCTCAAAACACCGATGCCAGGGAACGGCCGCTACCCTAGAGCAAACTTCAACGAGGAATCCCCAACTGCCCCCAAGGGGTGCAGGTCACTCTAGTAGGCACTGGCGGCCACCTTCAGGCTCTGGAAGACAGGACTCAAGGCTGGTAGTGTTTTCAAATTGCTCATCGGCGAGGAGATGCAACTCACTCAAAACACTAGAATTAGGAAGAAAAAAGGCTGGGCGCTGACGCCAGGGAAAGGGGAAGATCCATCCTTCTGGCTGGGCTGTCCTATTGGTTTCTATGCGACATGAATAGCAAGCTAGCCTCAGAAAGGCTAGAGGAGAAAGACCTGTTTGTTTCCCAGGGTCAGCATTTTAATACACTCCAAGGAAAGCCGTAAGCTTCATTGTTAGTGCGACTGGTTGGTGCACTCTTCCCCTCCTCCAGGAGCCCATTTCCTGCTGCTCCTGCAGCTGCTGCTGCAGGGACAGGCAGGAGGGAAGGAATCTGTCCAGATTAAGAGTGCTACAGAAGTTTGGTGTCTGAAGGGGGTGGTTCTGGGCTTCCAGATATCAAAGGAAGAAACAGATTAAAACTTTGAAGATATGCACTTAACAGCCAACTAATTAAAACAATTTAAACTGTTAAGAAAATTTTCATGGTTTTATTGTATAATGTAGCATTGAACATCTGAACAAATTGGTAACTAGGCTTTGCAGGCAGCTGCTGCTTTCTCCTTTGTTTCTTTGGGTTACTAGAGTAACTTGTCAGTACATTGGGGAAAGGAGAGAGGAGAAGAGAGTAAGAGAGAGAGAAAGAGAGAGAAAGAAAAAGAGACACAACCTTTTGCATTATTTAGTCTTTCCAAGGCATGCGCTGGTACAACACAAACTTCTCCTGTCAGATGTAGCTAGTCTAATGTCCAAACATCATGCACAACACACTCAATTGGTGACACCACCGTCAGAGCAGGGTGCCAGGGGGCATACGCCCAACCGCCCACCGTGGCATTGTGGGTTTGTGTATGATATTTGGAGAGTTTGAGGGAGTGGGGGGGGTTATGAATATAACAGGAAGGGGAGAAAGAGACAGCACAGGTGCCTTGGGGAGAGAGGGTCTCAGCCGAAGTTGTGCAGTGCTAGCCTGAACATGTCGTTGGTGCAAACCCAAGCATCGTTGATGTTCTTTAATAGAAACATCTGGTGGAATCCCATGATGGGGTCTTCATCAGCCTGTGAAGAGAGAGGAAGGACAGCATTTGAGTGGCCTAGGATAACTCCCAGGCAAGCTCATTACGTTACGTGCGTTACAACTAGCTCCGGGTTTTATGGGGCGGGGGGAGGAGGCGCCCTGTCATTTGCCCCGACCATCAGCTTCTGCCCCACAGGGAGAAAAACCTGAGAAATCTCCCCACAGATGACCATAGGGGATGCGCTGGTGCTCCTCAGGCTGTGAAACCAACCACCTGCAGGAGTTTCCATGAGGCAGCCCCCACACTAGCAGGCCAGAAATCAAGCAACTCTGTTGCATCCCGGTAACTCAAATATTGGTGTTGTTGGATAAGACACTAAAAATACAAAAGGAACTCTGAGAATAGCTCAGGTTCCCAGCATCCTGAACACACAGAGGCATAAGGATCAGCACTCTACTGCTTAGTTCAACTGGGTCCCCGAAGTAGGATTTTTCTCACCATTGCAAACCAGTGCTTACTGTGGGTGCCGGGGGTGGGGGAGTGGGGTGGGCGGGGGGGGAGCGGCACTGTACAGGGCACTACAGCTAAACCCCCCGCGGGGAGCTCTAGACTCATTCCCTCTCCCCCACAGACCTCGGGCACAGAGCCCACCGAGAGATCATGGTTTCAGTCTCAGGCTCTGGGCAGGGACAGTCCCAGACAAGCTCGGGAAAGCCAAAAAGCCTGCAAGAGCCCAAACTGCTCAGCCTAGGCTGAATTGTGAGCAGAGTGGGAACACACGCAGGGCAGGATTGGCCATCTCAGTTGTGGCCCAAGGACTTTCCCACAAAGGAAATGTTTCTGCTGCTCTGTAGGCCAGTTCAGGTACTCCCTAAATTCAGAGCTACCACAGAACACTGCTTCCAGGGCAGTCCATAAGGGCTTTAGGCCAGCCAAGTGAAACTGTGCACCCCCCGAGCAGAGGTGGGGAAAGCACATGTACCCATCACCAGGGTTGTCTATGCCCGGGGGCCCCAAAGACAAGATAATCGCTGCCGGGGGAAGTGCAACCACAACTCAAACTCAGCCCGCTGAAGTCAGGCATCCTCGTGACAGCTGAAGTGGTGGGGCTCAAGATCACCGGACCACCAGACAGAGGGTCGGCCAAGAAACCAGGTCCCCAGGAATGCAGAGGTCTGCTCCCTTTCCTGGGGGGTGGAGGGGTGTTGGAATGGCAGCCTCCATATATGGAGGCAAATCATATGGGCCCAGAGTGACGATGGCTGGGTAAATGCCCCAGGGCTCTCGGAAGCAGCCCCACGCCTTGCCGCTCTGCCCGTTGCCAAGAGAAAGCAGCACATGCAGCAGTCGTGAGCATCAAATCTGACAGGTAGCACCAGGGGCCTGGTGGGAAGCACCCACTTATCCTGGTGTCCTGGAGTCATCCTTGCTCAAGTAGGGACCAGGCCAAGGGCTGCTGGGGCAGGAGGAGCCAAGCCTTATACATCACGCAGGGATGGTCAGAAGACCGTACCCAGGCTCCCAGCTAACTGCCAAAAAGGAGGCTCGATGGAACCCTAGACTTTGGTCAAATCATCTGAGCCAAGTCACAGAGAGAGAGAGAGGTATCGCTGGCAAGAGGAAAGCTTCAGGGGTGCTAAAGACACCGTCTCTGCTCGAGAAGGCTCTGGCAATGCAAATGCAAATTATCTCTCCTTTCTGGCTGAAGGAAGAAGAGTCAGAGATCTGAGAAATGAGAAAGGAAGCAGAATGTGAGCTGGAAAACCCATCAACAATGGAAAGGATCCATGACGTTTCGTGCACAAACCTCGGAAAAACCTAACCTCCCTCAAGCCACAGTCCGTCGTCCCCCCCACCCCCACCCCACTATTTTGGACAAAGTTTTTGGTCTCAGAGGAGCCCCGAATCTAGACTCAAAGCCTTCCCTCCAACATCACCTCCAGGGGACACTGACACCCCAAGGAAACCCAGGTTCCCCCAGACTAGGATAACTCCTCCTCCTGCAACTGGGGGGAGGGGGAGGGGGAAAGACCCAGCTCCAGTCGGCAGCCCAGCTGCAGACAGTACCCCAGAGGGCACTGACTGACAAGCCAGCAACCCTCCCCTTCGCAATGTAGTGACAGCCCAGCTAGCCAAGTGCCCAGCCTCTTTCCCACGATTCTGATTGGATGGGGGTCAATCAATGGCATTTACTGACTGCTTACTCTGTGCAGGGCACTGTACTAAGCACTTGGGAGGGTGCAATATAACAGAGTTGGTAGACGGGTTCCCTGGCCACAATGTGCTCACAGTCTAGATGGGGGTGTCAGAATACAATCCTTTCCAGATCTGGGAGAGATGGGAGTGCGGTGTGATGCAAGGGAAAAAACATGGATCTGGGTCAGAGGACCTAACTAAATCACCCAGATTCACTCAGTCGTATTTATTGAGCGCTTACTGTGTGCAGAGCACTGTACTAAGCGCTTGGTAGAGTACAATACGACAATAAACAGACACATTCCCTACCCACCATCACAGCTCTCCCCATCTCCAAAACCCTTTGGAAATCCCACCTCCTCCGCGAGGTCCTCCCCAGTTGATTGTCTTCACCGCAGGCTACTTCCTCCCTCTTCCCAACTACCACCCCTCCACTCATCTGCCTTTCTGTTCTTGGTCATTTTGTGTCCGTTTCCCTCATTAGACTGTAAACTCCTCAAGGGCAGGACTATCTTTTACCTCTACTGAATCCCCCCACAAGCTTAGTTCAGTAAGCTGCACGCAGTAGACCCAGGATCAGCAACCTACGCCTTCCTAGAATATCAAATGTGGGTCACCAGTGTAAGTTCCCGTTACCTTTGCCCCCACGGCAGTTTGGGCAGGAAGTAGCCGGCGTGCCCCAACTCTGCCCCTTTGAGCCAGGAAGGGGCTGATCTGCAGCCAGGAGAGGGGCACCACTCCTTGCCCTCTGCCGACACCACCCCTCTGCCCCCCAACCCCGCCCAAGAATCAGTGTAGTTCTTTTCCATCTTCACCAGACAACAGGGCCAGGTGGAGCTGCTCTCACATTCCCCCGTCCCCCAGAATCCACACAAGCAGCAGTGACATCGAGGTGGGCCAGCCAAACTGGGCAGGGAAAGGACCACTGACCTCCATGGATAGTTGGGGCAAGAACAGCCCCTCGTGCCAGGCACCATGTGCGCTGAGAGCGGCAGCAGGTGCGGCTGCAGGCAGGGAAGCAATAGGGTAGGAGGCAAGAGCAGCCCCCACATCGGGCGCCATGCGCATTTATCACAATCTCCGGAGATGCAGGAGCATGAAATGGTAATGGCAGACGTGGTGTTTTGCAACTCTAGCAACCAGCCAACCCCCGCAGCCCCTTCCCAAAATGAAAGGAACCAAGACTAAGTTCTCTCACTTTCCTCTCCCGTTTATTCTCTCCTCCACTCCTTCCCCTCCAAGTTCTCATCAGAAAATGGCAAGGTAAGTACAATATTAACTTTAAATTATTCTTATTATTTCAATAATCACACCTCCACATAGACACAAACTACATTCACATGTGTTTAAACTGGACAATTGGCTCTTTGCACACCCAACTGCTCAAAGGTTTCATTTTGTAGGTGCTCATACTCGTGAATAGTCGATTGATGGCCAGTTTCAGCTCTGCCCCGGCCTACTCTGTGACCCTGAACAACTCACTTAATTGCTTGGTTCAGTGTACTCATTTGATAATAATATCCTCCTCTTTCTTTCTCACTGGAAGGTTGTGAAGGGAAAAAAAGCCAGGTACATAATGTGAAAGTACTTTGGGAAATAAGTGCTATACAGATTCAGTATATAAGTACCATCATAGAGAATCACAGTCATCTCTGCATATGCCAGGGCCCAAGGTTTCAGGCTCACATATTTGCAATGTACCTGACCCAATGTACAAGTACCCACACAAAGATTCTAGTTGAATTGGATAATTAATATTAGGATGTGGGTTCAGGTCAGGTGCAGATAAGGTCCTCTACACTAAACAAATGAGTGAGTCACTGCTGAAGCAAAATACCCGAGGAAAGTCTCACGGTTGGGAGTGCGCCATGCCAGCTCTGAGGCCCTCCCTCCCAACAACCCCCGCTCGCCCCACATCCCTCTTCTCTGAGGGGAGGATGGCCGGCCAGCCACCACGTTGTAGAGACTTGCGACAGCCCCGGTTCGCCCAGCCCGACCCACGTACACCCACAGCAAATTTAGGGGTCGGAGCACAAAAACAGATTGGTTTTTTGTTTTTGCTCTTTATAGGTATGGAAGGAGGATGGTCTGAGGGTTCGGGGCAGGTTCGGGTGTAAGATAAGAGTTCCCATGCAGGGCTTTAGCTCCCAGGTCCATAAGCTCTGGGAAGGGTCTGGGCTCATTGCCGTGGTGAGAACCAGAAAGGGAAATGACAGCCTTTCTGCCACGAGGCCTTTCTGCCACGAGGTACCTGCCATAAGGAGGGGCTCACTCCATGCCCTGTCCATCACTCCAAGGGTGGCCAGCCCATCTGCTGGAGCTCAATCAATTCCAGGGGAGATCAGAAGAAAAAGCTAAGAAGGGGAGACAGAGAGGACAGAGGATCGGTATATCTCGCTCCCCCGCTCCAAGCCGAACAAGTTTTACACGGAGGCCCTTATGGTCAAAGAAGAAGCTCCATATAGAAGGCCTTCTGTGAGAAGGAAAGTAGAAGTTGCATGAAAAGGTAGTGGACGTTGTTAACCTAGGTTAAGTTGAGAACCAGTACCAAACTAGGGTATGTCTGAGGTTGCCCAATTTCAGTTGCTGTTTGATTACATACTCCTGAGGGAGGCTTAAGAGACTGATTTGGATATTTTTTTGGGGGTGTGTGTGTACATATATACATTAAACACACACATTAAATACTTCTATTGATTGACTGATATCTCCTATAAAGCGGGGTGTCAGTGAAAACTGCTGGGAACCGAATATGGGCAGTGTTGTCTAATGGAAAAGGGCGTGGGGCTGGGAATCAGGAGACCTGGGACCTAGTACCGGTTCTGCCTCTGGCCTGATGGGTTACCTTGGACAAGTCACAACTTCTCTGAGCCTCAGTTTCCTCATCTGTAAGATGGGGATAAAAATATTTGCCTCAGGGAGTGTGTGGCAATCAAATGAAATAACTGATGGGAAAGCACTTTGGAAAACGAAGAGTGTTGGACAAAAAACAAATTACCATTTTCCCTGGAAGTGCCCACTAGCGCTATCTTCCACAACCAATTGCTGGACCCCCGGCGGGTAGGGCCAGCAGCAAATCCCTGATAGCCTCCCTTGCCACTCGGGAGCCCAAATCCAAATCTAGCCATTTGGATTTGGATGGTGGGTAACAAATCGTCCGGACGTTACCGAGGAGCACTAACTGGAACTATTCTCGATGGGAGAGTGAAGGTGAAGCAGTCCAAGTGTCCTTCTTTATCTGGGGTGGTTCCCATCAGGGAAGGCTCATGAGGCAGGGGGTCGCAGTCTGGCACAAGGAAGGAAACACAGTCCAAGGACTTTGGAAGTGAAGCACCCTGTGTCCTGATCAGTCCCAGGGGAAACAGGCTGGGGGCATTTCTGCCCCTAAACCGAAGCTGCAACAGGTCACCGACATATGCCCCGGTTAGATCCGGGGCCAAGCTCCCTCCCGTAAGAGTGACGTGAAACATCGCGCTCACAAGGTGGGTACGGCTTGTTACTGAGCCTCTGCCCCAAGCCACAGCAGCCAAAATTTGATACCTACTGGCAGGAGGGCCTCGTGCCTTTGCTTTCCCAGACTGTCCTAGAGCTGAGCCCTGCTCCCCTGAGGCCCGAGATACTGACCTCTCCAACCTGGGGGTGGGGAGACGGTGTGGGAGAGGGCAAATGAGCAGAAAATCAAAGCAATCATTCAAATTCCTCCCTCCCCAAGTCTCCCGTCTCCCACTCTATCCAACAGGAAGTGTCCTTTGAAAAGCAAAAGGTAGGTCTTACCTTTAGCTGGCCCACAACCATACTGAGTATGCAGCTGTCAGGGGTGGGCTGATGGTCCTGCGCTGTGATGCTGTGCTGGATTTTCTGGAACGGGAGGCTCTGGAAGGGACAGAAAGAAGGGTGAATGCGGTGGCGGCAGCAGTAAGAGGGCGACGCTGAAAAATCACCACGGCATCCAGCCCCACGAGGAAAGGAAGGGTAGAGAGTCGCATACTCACAGACAACTTTTCCACAATTGCCGCTTTGCCCTGGAATTGCTGCCCTTCCCAAGTAAGGCATGATGCATCAATCTGAAACACAGAAAACCAGTAAGAAAAAGAGAGGAAAGAGGCAGCCGCCTCAGCAGGAGTCAGAAGCCAGGCCACGAGTCTCCCCGCTCCCCATCAGCCTCCTAATCCGGGCCCTGATTTTCCTTTAGACTGAAAGCTCTTCAGTCGTTGGGGTCGGGTCTTTTACTTCTTTAGTGAGTTCCCCAATCGATGCTGTGGATTCCCATACTTTGGGGGTCTCCCAGAACATCTTTGTCTCAAGGGAGCAACACCTACAAGCCAAGTTGCAGGCTGGGAGTCATCGCCATAATAATAATAATAATGTTGGTATTTGTTAAGCGCTTACTATGTGCCAAGCACTGTTCTAAGCGCTGGGGTAGATACAGGGTAATCAGGTGGTCCCACGTGAGGCTCACATTTAATCCCCATTTTACAGATGACGTAACTGAGGCACCAAGAAGCTAAGTGACTTGCCCACAGTCACACAGCTGACAAGAGGCGCAGCCGGGATTCGAACCCATGACCTTTGACTCCCAAGCCCGGGCTCACTTGCCACTGAGCCATGACGCCATCATCATCACCCCAGCTGCTAGGGGGTGGGGACAAGTCCCGGCTAGGAGGCTTGTTCCAAAGAAACAGCTCAGAGCAGAGGGAAAGAGAGGAGAAAAAGAGCCCAGTAAGCAACTCGGCCAACCTCAGAAAAATACGCCATGGTATCAACGCCAGATCGGAACCCGGCGGGACAGGGGAGCAGTCGGAGCTGGGATTATGGTCCTCTCCAGACCACGGTCCCTCTTTAGGCTCTGACCACGTCGATGCCCGATAGAGGGAGTTCGCTGTCCATTCTGATTGGATGCTTTCTAAGGAAGGGACTGCCCCCCCCAACTCCTCTTACTTAGCAACACAGCCTCTTCTCCGCAGAGAGGCTGTCTCCAAGCGCCACCTCCTGATACCAAAGAGTCTGCAGAGAGCTCACAGAAGAGCCCAACAGGGGCTCTAAGGCTGGGGCTAGTTGGTGTGGGTCCTTGCTGGTCTCCAACCCCCTTCCTACCCAACAACCCCACATTCTGATTGCTCTGACCCTCTGCTGACCTTCCAGCTTCTGACCCCCAAAGACTGCTTAGCTGACTTACTTCTCCCAACTCCCCTTTCCCAACTCACATTCCTTCCTGTCCCCTCCAGGACTGGATAGCTACCAATTGGACTTAGGCCTACAGGATTTAAGTTTCCTCAGCAGTAAAATGGGGATTAAATCCTCCTCCCTCCTACTCAGACTGTGAGCCCCATGTGGGACAGGCATGGTGTTCAAACTGACTCACTTTTATCTTCCCCAGCACTTAGCTTTACACACAGGAAGCACTTAAATATAATAATAATAATAATAATTCATTTATTCATTCAATCATATTTATTGAGCACTTACCGTGGGCAAAGCATAGTGCTAGGTGGTTGGGAGAGTACAATACAAAAACAGACACATTCCCTGCCCACAACAAGCTCACAGTCTAGACAATAATAATAATAATAATCACAGGGAGCAGCTCCCAGGAGAGGAGTTTTTTTCTTGTCATGAAAGACTGCTGAAAAATACCCTTGGGAATGACAAAGCCAAAAAATTAGTGGGGCCCCAGCACAAACTGGTCCCCAGGCCAGGTCCTCTCAATTTACCCCAGAGCTCCCAGTGATAGCTCTGTTTGCCCATCTTTGTTGTAATACTCTTTCCTTTAGACTGCAAGCTCCTCTTGTAGACTGTAAGCTCCCTGTGGGCAGGGATCGTGCCTACCGACTCTATGTACTGTACTCTCCCAAGGGTTGAGTCCAGAGCCCTGCACTCAGTAAGCGCTCAATAATTACCACGGATTGACTGCCACCACTCTTTGTTTTTATCTTGCGAGCCAAAATGGTGTGACTACCCAAATAATTGTGGCATTTGTTAAGCGCTTACTATGTGCCAGGCACTGTACTAACCGCTGGGGTGGATACAAGAAAATGGGGTTGGACAGTCCCTGTCCCACATGGGGCGCACAGACTTAATCCCCATTTTACAGATGAGGTAACCGAGGCCCACAGAAGTTAAGTGGCTTGCCCAAGGTCACACAGCAGGCAAGTGGCAGAGCAGGGATTAGAACCCATGACCTTCTGACTCCCAGGCCCGTGCTCTATCCACTACGCCATGCTGCTTCTCCAAACAGTAGTAGTGAGTTTACTGAGCACCCACTGGAGGCAACACCGGGTATTAAACACTTGGAAGGACACAGAAAAACAAGCCCTCTTAGATAGTGGCGCCAACCCAGGGCAGATCCTCCCATAGGCCTGGGAGAGTAAGTCAAGACACCATCCATCCCTAGACCGTGTGCCCCACGCGGGACAGGGACTGCGTCCGACCTAACTTCTATCTGCCCCAGTGCTCAGCAGAGTGCCCGGCCCACGGTAAGCACTTAACGAATGCCATTATGATTACTATCATGAGTATTATCCCACTGCTTCCACAGTGCTTAGGCCAATCGGAAGTCCGGGGAATCTGTGGCTCCAGGAACTCCCTCAGGGCTGGCCACTAGTGGGTGCTACGAGCTTGCCTAATTGGCAGGACAAGCAAAGGACAAAAGGTACTTGGGGGGCTTTTTGGCTCCAAAACTAAAATACCCACCCTTCCACCTTAAGCCCTCCTTGGAAGAAGACCTCGACTCCCAGGAATTAGGGCTGACTCGGCTAGGTGAGCCCCAACCATCGGCCTCGCCCCTCTCCCCAGATACTCACGTATATTGCTCCTAACTGAGTTCTGTCCGTATCAAATAACTGGTAGTAATGCTGTACAAAGCTGGATCCAATCTGCTCCCAGATAGGCTTGTCTCCCATTCTGGATTCTCAACTGCGGTGTCGGAAACTGTGAGAGCAAAAAATAACCAATCGATCAATCGCTCATATTTATCGAGCGCTTACTATGAGCAGAGCGCTGTACTGAGCGCTCGGAAGAGTACGATACGAAAGCGTTAGCAGACAAGTTCCCTGCCCATAAAAAAGCAAACAAACAAAAAATCATCGGGGTCCAGAGGCAGAAAGCTTTGAAAAGTGCATCGTCGCCTCTTCGGATGTGAAACTCCCCGCTCCTGCTGGCCCCAGAAGGGATTCCTCCTCTCTGGACCTCTGCTCAACCAGGCCTGGAACCGGCATCCCGACGGTGTCAGGCAGTCCTCACGTTTTAGCTGCCCTCCCCTGCTTCCCTTTGGCATTCAGCAATGGAATCAGATCCAGTCCCAAAGCAGGGGGACCTCTACAAAAGCATCGCTGAAACATTTTCTGAGCTCCCACCGCTGCCCCCGTTCTTGGTTCTGTACCAGGCACTGGGGACAGAACACATAAGACGACACAAGAGGCGCCAAGCCGTAAGTAGATCGTGGGGAATTAAGCTGAACAAAAAGAGGAGCAGGAGAAAAGAAGGGGGGGGGATGGAGAGGGGAAGGAAGAGAAAGGTAAGAGCGCACATGGAGGCTCTGCCCCTTCTGCTGCACTCTCCCAAGGGCTGCATACAACAGCCAATTAATAAATTAGGGTAACTCCCCCCAACCTTCCCCTCTTCCTCCTCCCACTGAGTCCTCTTTGGCATTACCTCCTCTGACCCATCCCCTCTTTCTACCGAGGTGCATGCTACTATCACTGCTTACAATTACCGGTAAGTAGTACCAAAAAAAATCTTATTCGAATATCAGTGAGAGAAATTGCGTGGTAGAGACAATTATGTGAGTAAATGTGGTATTTACCAACGGTGCCTGCGGGATCCTATCTACTAACTCTACTGTACTCTCCCAAGCCTCTAGCATGAGGCTCCGCACAAAATAGGTGCCCAGCAAATGCTCTTGATTGACTGAAAAGCTTCTCAGGTGAGATGAGCCTGGCCCAAGGCCCAGCCTGCTGTCTGGAGTTTCTCAGAAGCCTGACACTAGGGCCCACGAGGAGAGTTAACAGGATTGAAATATCTTGGGCAATAATAAGTGCCGGTCCTTCCTCAGCCCATAAGGAACTGGTCCACACTGCTCAGTGTCCGAAATTATTTACAGATGGCAAAAACTTCATAACAGAATCTGCCACCCACTTCTCCCTCTTTCTCCTGCCTCAGCCCCACTGAATTAGATGAGGCAACTCAGTACCCTTCCTTGCCCACCTCTCCCCTGACTGGTGGGGATGGGGGGGATAGTCCTATTCACTCACTGCCCAGAAATAAGCCTGGGAGAGGAAGACAAGCAAGATCTTAGTCCACCTGCAAGTTGTGGGCCCCCTTACTCCCATCAGGAAGAGGCAGGTTCTTTCCCAACCGCTAACAGATCACTCCCTTCCAATCTGCTGCGGGCATCAGCTGGAATCTGGAGGGGGGGTTGGGCTGGGCTCTTCTAGCCAGAGGGCCCTATTGTTTTTTAATTTTTTAAAATTAATCCTGTCACTATCTTTTGTTGCCTTTGGGTTTGTATTGCTTTTACCTTTTCTTATTTTACCTAGTAATGATTCTTCTCTTTCCTTTCATTATCTGTTATCCATCCTCTCTCCCCCTTTATACTTAGATCGTGAGCCCAGGAGGACCAAGGACTACGTTTAATTCTCATCTGTCTATTCTTTCCCAGTGCTTAGTACAGTGTGCTCAGTCCACTGCTTTACACAGTAAGCACTCGATAAATACTGCTACTACTTATCAACCAATGTATTTACTGAACACATGCTGTGTGCAGAACACCGTATTAAGTGCTTGGGAAAGTACAATACAACAGAGTAGGTAAATTCTAACCCTCCCCTCAAGGAGCTTCTGGTGTACAGGGGGAACTAGACATTAAAGTGGATTAGGGTTAGGGGAAATAGAGTTTAAGAATAGAAGAGTTTAAGAATATTTGCAGAAGGGTCGGAGTGATGACGAGACTATTACTACTATAATGGAATTGTACATAGGCTCTCCCCAGCTCTGCTATACTGGCCATGCTTAATCCTGATTACATGGACTTAGCGAGAACTCTGCCTTTGGATATGATATAACTGATATGCTAAATTTCTTGGTTCAGCATGGTGGCAGTTTGGGTGTAGAAGAGTGGATTCTAGCGATGATGCGAAGGTAGAACCGACAGGATGTGGTGACAGATTGAATGTGTGGGTTGAATGAGAGAGATGAGTTGAGGAAAATGACAAAGTTATGGGCTTGGGAGGCAGGGCGAGAGTGGTGGCGTTGTCTACGTGATGGGAAAGTCAGAGAGGGGCCAGGTTTAGGTAGAAAGTGCTCGGTAGAGTGCTCTGCACACAGTAAGTGCTCAAGAAATACTGTTGACTGATTAACTGGACTTAGGAAAAGCATTAAGTTATAGGAGGCAATCAGAGTCCTTACCACAGTACAAGGGAAGAGCGATGGTTATTTTAAACTAGGGCCTGGGGCATCAGTAGTCACCAGAAACAATGAGCCACCCCTCAACACCCCAATGGGGAGACCACTCAGATTCTCTGCCATTTCACCCCATCCCTTCCTCCCACCTCTCAGGGGCCGGATGACTTGCTGCCTAATAGGAGCTTAGCTCAGGCCTCACCCACCGCTGCCTCTCCCAGGAGAAAATTGAAGGTTTTCATACCATGTAGGAACAGGCTTCCACCACAAAAAGAGCAAAGGTAGCAAATATTTGGAGGAGGGAGGTGAGGAGAACACACACACTTTTTTCCCTTACTCCTACGCAGCTACACTTACCTTCAACCTAACCTCAGTAACTAAGGGAGCAGAATCCATCTGAATACCATGGGACAGCAAGGCCAGGGATGCTTAATTCAAACAGTGCACTCAGTAACTGCTCAATAAATACCACTCATTGATTGATTCACCATGACTTGAAAAGCCCATTTACATGGAGGCTCCCTCCTCCTCACCCCAAGGAAGGGTGGGGGAAGGGGGGCGCTGCAGGTCCGGACAGGGCTCAGGGCATGCCTGACATCTGGCCCGGCTCTAGTTGACCTTAGGGAAAAGTACCAGACAGACCAACCACTTTCACATTAGCTGAGCGTGTGCGGGCACGGCCTAGTGGAAAGAGGCCCAGGCCTGGGAGTCAGAGGCCCTGGGTTCTAATCCTGGCTCTGCCACTGGTCTGCTGTGGGACCTTGGGCAAGTCACTTCACTTCGCCGTTACCTCACCTATAAAATGGGAAGAACGAATGTGAGCCCCATGTGGGACGGGGACTGTGTCCAAACTGATTATCTTCTTACCTACCCCAGCATTTTACAGTGCCCGACACATAGTGAGCGCTTAACAAATAACCATAAAAAAAAGGGAGATGCACCTTTTCCTGTCCTGAACAGAACAAAAATTAGTTTTCCACCGCCCAAGGACATGGGGTTCGCCTGGAGACGGGTGGTTTCGGCAGTGACTCCTTGCAGAAAACCTCCGTAGCTGCCCAGGCTTCCCTGTGGGACTGCTACCCCTATCCCGGGGGGCAGGGGGCCAGATTCCACTGTGAGGTGATCCCCTGCTCCTCCCTGAACTCCTCACCTGCTCCCTTTGCCCTGTGATGTTTCCGGTGCACCAGAAGCAGTTCTCTCTGCATTTTCCAGGAAGGATCCTCCCCTCCAGGCCACTGCTTATTGTGGCAGCAAGCAGGCGGGAGGTTTATTTTTAGCAAATATAAAACTATTCCAACATGCTGGCTGTTCTAAAATTAGAGTTCACATACTTAGATGACTAAGATAATAAATCAGTGTCTCTGCAGTCTAGAATTATGGTTCTGAATGATATTTAAAAGAATTAAAACTGAACCAAAACGCAAGTCTTTTTTCCCTGCCAATACAGCAGAGCATCCCCAGGTTCACACACTAAGGGAAACGTTACTCAGCCTGACAGGAAAGTCTAAGTTAAGCTATTATTTACAGCCATCATCTCTCTAGACTGTAAGCGTGTTGTGGGGCAGGGAACGTATGTGCCAACTCCGTTACACCGTACTCTCCCAGGCGCTTAGTACAGTGCTCTGCACACAGTAAGTGCTCAACAAATACCACTGACATTGAGGAACAAACAACTGCCAGCTAAGACTTCAGCGTGAACTTGAGACTAGGATATGGGGTCCTGTGGAAATCCTATTCAGGTGATAAATGCTTCTAATATTGTGCAATATCTGCATAATAATAATGATTATCTTTGACAGAGGTCATGTCCCCTCCCCACCCCCACCCCCCACACACCCACGCCCAACTTCCCTTAGAGGGTCAGGACCTTTTTCTTTGGCCAGCTCACCTCATTAAGCTTGCCACCCTACCTTCGGGCACAATATGCAGAAAGGAGTCGCCTTTTCCACTGTCAAGCCAAAGCTCCCCTCTCAACCTTCGTTTTTACAATCCAGGAGTGAGTGTAGGTGACACCCTTGCAAGCCTAGAGCTCGGGGAAACCCAGGTGAGACACTCTGGTAGAAACCATCCACGCTAGCAGAAGGAGGCACGGCTCGTCTACCCAAAACGGGACTTGGCGGAACTCCGGAATCAATCGTCATTAATCCATCAGTAGCATTTATTGAGTGCCTACCGTAGTCAGAGCATTGTGTAAAGCACTTGGGAGACCCAGATTTGGCCCCTCAAAAAGCTTACCATCTATCCCAGAGACTGACAGGCACAAGCCATTCACAAGCATTATGGTTGTTGATGGATAAAGCTAAACATATGAGGGTGTAACAATCTAAACTGAGATTGTAAGTGCTGAGGGCAACCTTTAGCTGAACTCAACCTGAGACTATGCCTCCCGGAGGAAGTGGGTTTTTCAGGAGGTCTTAATTCTCTTTATTTATACTGATGCTATTGATGCCTGTTTACTTGTTTTGATGTCTGTCTCCCTGCTTCTAGACTGTGACCCCGTTGTGGGCAGGGATTGTCTGTCTTTGTTGCTGAATTGTACTTTCCAAGCACTTAGTACAGTGCCCTGCACACAGTAAGCACTCAATATATACTATTGAATGAATGAATGACTCGGTCAATCCATCGATGACATTTACTGATTACTTACTATGTGCAAAGTACTGTACTGAGCACTTGGGAGAGTACACAACAGAGTTGGCAGCATGCTGCCTGTCCACAATGAGCTCACAGCCTAGAGGGGCTGTATATAGAAAGGAAGCAACGTGGCTCAGTGGAAAGAGCCCGGGCTTTGGAGTCAGAGATCATGGGTTCGAATCCCGGCTCGGCCACTTGTCAGCTGTGTGACTTTGGGCAAGTCACTTCACTTCTCGATGCCTCAGTTACCTCATCTGTAAAATGGGGATTAAGACTGTGAGCCCCACATGGGACAACCTGATGCTCCTGTGTCTACCCCAGCGCTTAGAACAGTGCTCGGCACATAGTAAGCGCTTAACAAATACCAACATTATTATTATTAAAGGAAGGAAGAGCAGACTCGAAGAAGGAAGGGGGTGAGCAAGCAAGGGGTCGGAGGTGGGAGAGTCTGTAAAAGGGAAGGGCGAGGGCCTAGCTCAGGGAGAATGCCAAGGTGGAGTGTTGGTACAGGAAGTCAGTTAATCATATTTAATGAACGCTCACTGTGTGCACAACATTGTACTGAGCGCTTGGGAGAGTACAATATAACAATATACACATTCCCCGCCCACAAAAAGCTCATGGTCTGCAGGGGGAGACAGACATTAATATAAAAAATTACAGATATGTACATAAGTGCTGTGGGGCTGGGAGGGGGGATGAATAAAGGGAGCCAGTCAGGGTGATGCAGAAGAGAGTGGGAGAAGAGGACAGGTGGGTTTAGTCGGGGAAGCCAAGTCAAGGAGGGACAGGAAGAATGGTGATGTTGTCGACCGTGATGGGCAAGTTAGGTGGAACAGTGGATTGTGGTGGGAAGATGAAAAGTTCAGCTTTGGAAATATTGAGTTTGAGGTGTGGGCAGGAACGTGGAGATATCCTGGAGGCAAGAAGCAGTGCAAGACTGCAGAGGAAGGGGGAGGTCAGGGCTACTCTTGGGAGTTAGATTTGGGAGGCATTCCCACAGAGGTGGTAGCTGAAGCCACTGGAGGGGTTGGCCGAGTGAGTGAGTAAAGTGAGAAGAGAAGGGGATTCAGAACAGAGCCGTAGAGGACGTCCAGTTAGGGGTGAGAGGTGGAAGCCAGAAGAAAGGCTGAAGGGAGGCCAGAGAGGCAGGAGGCGAACGAGGGGGAAGCCATGACAGGAAAACCAACATTGGATAGAGTTTCCAGAAGGAAAAGGCCAACAGCTGCAAAGGCAGGCCAAGAGGTCAAGAGAGCCCATTAAATCTGGCAAGGATGAGAAGGGCAATGGTGGCCTAAGAGAGGGCAGTCTTGGTGAAATGAAGATCCCAGGGAGAAGATTACTTGGGATAATAAAGGGAAAACTAACTTCCACCCGGTAATCCAGGGACCAGGACAGTTTCCCTCTAAGCAACTCCAAACCTGCGCCAAAACCTCCTGAAAAGCAGGAGCCAGGAATCAAAACACTAGACAGATGTCGGGAATATGTCTCCCAACTCAGACTATACTCTCCTAGGCACTTAGTACAGTACCCTACACAAAGTAAGTGCTCAATAAATACCACTGATTGATTGATGCCACCAGGTAAAGATGGGGAACAATCTTGTGTTCAGGAGAGAGGCGATGCCTATGCTGAGGCCAAGGGCTAACAAATGAGAGAAAGGGAATGAAATTAAAATTATCCCAATGTGCATGAACAGGTGTGGCCACAACCCCTAAAATCAGATAATAATAATTATTATTATTATTATGGTATTTGTTAAGTGCTTACCATGTGCCAGACACCGTTCTAAGTGCTGGGGTAGGCAAAAGATTAATCAGGTTGGACACAGTCCCTGTCCCACATTGGCCTCATGGTCTTAATCCCCATTTTATGGATGAGGGAACTGAGGCACAGAGGAGTTAAGTGCCTTGCCCAAGGTTACACAGCAGACAAGTGGCAGAGCCCGGATTAAAACCCATGTCCTTCTGACTCCCAGGCTCGTGTTCTGTCCACTGGGCCATGCTGCTTCTCAGCCCGATGCCCGGCTGTCACTAATAGGCAAAGACTGGGGCTGACAATCACCCTAATATCGCTACAAAGTTCCTCTTTCCAGGCTGAACACCACACCATTTTAAGGGTTCTTTTTCCTTCCTTCATTAGATACTTTGAAACAAGTGGCAACCTCCTCGGTAGGCTTACTGAGTTCCTGCACTGTGCTGACTCACATTTAAGAACCCTAGAGGCAAGGAAGGTCGGGAGGTGAAAAGTGAGACCTCAAAGCCCCCCATGCCCCTCTAAGCAAGGTGATACCTAATATGGAAGGATCAATGATCATCCTATTTCAATCATATTTACTGGGTACACCGTGTAGAGAACACTGCATTAAGAGCTTGGGAGAATACAACACAACAATATAACAGACACATTCCCTGCCCACGGCGAGCTTCAGGAACAATTTCAAAGGGCTTGGGGAGGAACTAGAGGAGTTCTGCCAACGTCAGCTTTTAAAAAATCTGAGAAATAATAATGTTGGTATTTGTAAAGTGCTTACTATGTGCCGAGCACTGTTCTAAGCGCTGGGGTAGATACAGGGTAATCAGGTTGTCCCACGTGAGGCTTACAGGTAATCCCCATTTTACAGATGAGGTAACTGAGGCACAGAGAAGTTAAGTGACTTGCCCACAGTCACACAGAAATGCCATATCCACACCAGCAAAACAGAAAAAAGTAGCTCAACCAAGCTCAGGGGAGATGGGTGTGGGGGAATCAAAGTGGACAGCAAAAGCAATCAAGTAATGATTTTTATTAGAAACAAATTATAAGTCCGGCTCCCCTAAGACATGATACTTCCAATCACCACATGAGGAGCTTAAACCTGCTCCAGTAAACTTCTCCAACACTGAAAAAGCAGAGAGAATTGAGGCAAGCCTACAACCCAAAATTAATTACAGTAGCATCAGGCCTGGATCGAGGCAGGTAACAGGCCAGTGGAGACTCTTCCTGCTTTTTTTAGCTGAGAAACATTACCATCAATAAATAAAATTAGCTATCAACTGCTCTTAGGGGGCTGAACACTGCAATAGGCGTTAGGGATTTACTTTAAGAAACAGATGTGGTCCTGATCCTGAAGGAATTTATCAGCCTTCAAACAGGTGAGAGAAAACTAAACCACAACCACAAATGGTAAGCCATGCTAGTTTTCCCACCCTGCTCCCTACGTCCAACCAAAACCTCATCTGCTTTAACTAAAGCCCATCTCATTTCTTTGGTCCTCAGGAGGCACCCTCCCCATAAAAACCTTTCTTCTACTCGAGAGAGTTAAGTCTTCCCTCCCAGGTAAACAATTCCAATTCCTTTAACTTTTCTTCATACCACCTTATTGTCCTACCTTTTAATCATTTCTGTCACTTTGTTCTAGACCATCTCCCGCTACACTACATCCTTTTTACAACTAATCTGACCGATGCAGAGCATACCGGAAGGTCTTGACTTCAGGGGAGGGTGAGAGAAGTGATACAAAAGTTAGCCAGCAAGGAACAAAGAAATATTTGACTTTATCTGGGAAACCGTTTATGAAACCCATTTCCGATTTAAACATTTCTACTTCAACCGGAACCTGTCTTACTATCTGCACTGCTGCACTACTCTCTACTCTCATATGGGACCCACTCCATGGAGGTGATTGTCCCCAGAGGTTTTTGAGTTAGACTCCCAAACCTCCTCATCCAGGTCTCTGGAAAGTTCTGAGAATTTCCAATCGGGGCTCAAAATGGTGACTTTAAGGCCTATTAAGTTTTCTGAAGCCCGTCCCCTCTCAGTCCTCATCTCCCCTTAAAATCCCCACCCCCTTTGGGTCCATTCCTCTCCCCTGCTCTACAATGAAAAGCTGGCACTTCTGTCTACATCAGAGAATCCACACAAAAAAAGCAGGGCTCTTTTGAGGGAGGGGTGGGGGCCACTTAAGGGTGCTGTTGTCCGTAACAACCAGCATCACAAATCTCTCCCAAATCAGAACCCAAACATTCCTTCAACATTTCACAGCCAACAAACTGACATGTTGACATACCCTGCCCTAAATTTCAGGATAATTTGCTTATACTTTCGACCTCCCTAAGCTAAGACACCAATTCAGAGCACTACACCCTCCCAAAACAAGTGCTGTTCATGGAGCTGGACAAATATTACTGGTGGAGCAACAACTTACATCCCTCCAACTTGCCTTAGGGCCAAGAACTAAAACCCAAGGGGGGGGGTGCTGAGGGGGCATAATGAGTTGAGTACAGTGTGACACGTGCACACATGGTGTAGAGCCTTCGGCATTAGCAGTGCCCCTGAACGTAATCTGCCTGGAGTTGCTAAGGTTGCCTGAGCAGACTTTAGATGGGATGGCCCTAGAGGGCATGGACTGCACCTTAACCAGATTTAGATAGCCCTCGATGGAACCTAAGGAAAACCATTACTGCCGGGGGTGGGTGGCCAAACTGCACCTCTTCTTCAGTTGCTTCAGTGGCTTCCTTTTTGCCACGGCGGCAGGCTAAAGCATGCCACCGCTCCAGCCCCTTCGGTGGCCGTGCTCCCACCCGCCCATGTGGGCCCGGGCCAGGGTGGGGTGTGGTGCCCAGCCCCTCTCCCAGCTGCCTCTAAACTGACGAGGTGGTAGGAGATTGGCCCCAGGGAGCCGTGAACAGGGAAGGACGATTTAAAGAGGCTGTGCAGGCAAACAGGAGGACAAACAGACACCAGCCGTCCCCACACCACCTTCCGCCGGCCTCGAAGAATTGGAGGAAGCGGGATCCGGTCAGCAACGGTAGCCACCAGAGACAGTGGCGGGAGACGGCCAGGGGCACCGTTGCTGCCGCCATCCCATTTGAAGCTCATCCGCATCTGTCACCGTGACGCTTTGTTTCACGCGAGTCACCTCCAGCAGGAAGGCAGCAACCGCCCCCAGGTCCATGTGCCAGCACCGCCACCCCGCCCACGTCAGCCTGTGAGCCCCGGGAAGAGTCCTCCCTGAGCAAGGCAGCGGTGGCTGGGCCACCAGGCGACGACACGCCCCCCCACCGCTGCTGCCCCCAGCCCGACATGAGGTTTGTCGTGACTCCGACAGGCTGGTCCTTAGTGAGTAGCCAACGGCTGCCACTTCCCACCTCCCACGGCCCCCAGAACGCTTGCTCTCCGCCACTTACCACCTCTGGCTCTTGGCCACATTACATTGTTGCTTTGTGACTCCGGTTCATGAGGCTTGGCCACTCGTGCATTACTGGGTCAGATCAATTATCCACCGGGCCCAATATTCTGTCCCTGACAGTGGCAACGCGATGCTTGAAAAAAACACTGCTGGTTTGCCCTCCTTGGCATCTATCCTAATAGTTAGGGGATGTATTATCATCTAATCCCCTAATTTTTCCCTCCACATCCCTAACCTTCCCTTAGAAGAACTGTTCGGCAACCTGACCAAGCAGGGCCTTTAAACCTGTTTGATGACAACCCCGCTGCAACACCCAATCTGAATTGGAATCTCTCTTTTCAGAGTTCTTCCCAACTGAAGGCTGAGACGAAAAAAGAAAAAGGAAAAAAAAAATAGATTAAAAAGATGGGAAGCAACATGGCCTCATAGAAAAAGCCAGGCCTCAGAGTCAGGACCTGAGTTCTGCCACTTGCCTGCTGGGTGACTCTGGCAAGTCACTTGACTTCGCTGGGCCTCAGTTTCCTCCTGCAAAATCGGGATGAAATACCTGTCCTCCCTCTCCCTTAGACTGTGAGCTTCACATGAGTCGGGGACTGTGTCCAACGTGATTATCTTTCACCTACCCCCGGGTTAGTACGGTGCTTGGAAACTAAGTAAGCACCGAACAAACACCACACTTATGATGATGAGGGCGGTGGTGACTATTTAAAAAGGCCTGTCTGCTTTAAAAGATGTGGTTAAACTGACTGTAAAGTCAGCCAAATCTCTAGAAGCATCTGTAGGGCAAGTGGACGTGACTTATATCACTCACCTATGACAGGCCGGAGACAGGCCTCAAGAGTGCCCTACGACCCTCCGAGCTCCGAATCTGCCTTTCACACTTGGAGGCGCATGGCCATTTGGGTATTTCCATTTGAGAACTTAGAGGCAGGGAGAAAGCACAGACAAGGGATAGAGGATTCAGGCTTTCCACGAGCACCTACCTCCCCTCCTTTACTTCCTTCCACAGGATTACTGGCATTTCTTACCAAACACCGTGTTTATGGAAACATGGTAGAACTAGTTCAAAACAACTCTGGCCTGCTACCAAAGTCCTCAGTTGCCCCAGGAGTCTGTAACCTGCAATTCAGGAACCAGCACCCTAATCACTCACTCAGATCTGCAATGAAATCAGCAAACACATCAATAATCCAGAGGATCAAATCAACTCAGAGAAGACCAGAGGATCCAGCGTTCTAGGAGAGGATGCTGAGCAAAACCACGCCCAGGTAAATGCCAGACTGTTACACCGGTTCCAGCACAACCCAGTGGAAAGGGCACAGGCTTAGGAGTCAGGAGTCATGGGTTCTAATCCCGGCTCCACCACCTGTCAGCTGTGTGACTTTGGGCAAGTCACTTAACTTCTCGGTGCCTCAGTTACGTCATTTGCAAAATGGAGACTAAGACCGAGAGCCTCATGTGGGACAACCTGATTACCCTGTATCTACCCCAGCACTTAGAACAGCACTCGGCACACAGTAAGCACTTAACAAATACCAACATCATTATTATTATTATAGTCAAAGAAACCCATCCAAGCACACAAAGAAGCTTTCACTTCATTTTTTTTTCTGCCCTTTCCATAGTAGGTACCCCACAGCTTAACTCCTCTGGAAGGCCGCAAAGGCTCCATCTGATCCCCTTTTGACCACTAACTGGCTGGGTGACCTGGAGCAAGGAAACGCTCTACCTCTGGATCCTCACCTGGGAGCTAAGTTTAGCCCTGCTGGGACAAACTATCAGAATTTAGCCCTTGGGGGGTTGGGGGAGCAAAGTCTTGAAATTGGATTCATTTAATAGAGCCCATGAAGGTCATGGGTATTCCCCTCCCAGATGGCAGCAGTGAGCCAGAGAAAAAAGTTTGAAGGCCGAGATCAAGTTGGGGACATGGAGGGTTGACCTCAAGCGGTCACTATTTCCTGGCTGAAGATCTTTGAGTTTGTCGGCTCCGCTACTACCAACAAGAAGTGCTTATCACCTTCAGTTGCATTTATTGAGCACCTTACCATGTGCCGAACCCTGTACTAAGTGCTTGGGAGAGGACATTAGAAGTAGAAAACCAGGTCCCTACCCCCAAGGATCTGGTAACCTAATAGGGGAGGCAGTGCTTTGCACATGGAAAGCGCTTAATAAACACTATCATTACTCCTACAAATTACTTACAAATAGTGGAAGCAGGAGGAAGAAGCAAAGATTCAACTTGTGAAAGCAGGAGTAGGGCAAGATGATGGAGTAGAGTACGCAGCTCCGTACATAAATAAATGCAAAGGGTGGCTGGTGCCATTTAGATGACCTGGGGTGGTGGGGTGGTGGAAATTAATCGGGGAATACTTCCTGGAAGAGATGATATTCCCGGAAGATGGGGAGGGATGTTGTCTGGTGGATTTGGCAGGGGAGGAGTTGTTCCTGTATATGAGCAGTGGGGCAAAGATTGGAGTAGAAAGTGAGGTTGGGGAAGAAGATTAGTTTGGGAAGAGCCAAGAGAGCACAAGCTGGGGAGTAGACCAGTGACGAGAATAGATATGTAAGGAGAGAGTTGAGTTAGAGAAGCAGCATGGCTCAATGGAAAGAGTCCGGGCTTGGGAGTCAGAGTTCATGGGTTCGAATCCCAACTCTGCAACTTGTCAGCTGTGTGACTGTGGGCAAGTCACTTAACTTCTCTGTGCCTCAGTTCCCTCATCTGTAAAATGGGGATTAACTGTGAGTCTCACGTGGGACAATCTGATTACCCTGTATCTAGTCCAGCGCTTACTATGTGCAGAGCACTGTTCTAAAGGCTTAACAAAATACCAACATTATTATTATTATGGGAGCCAACCGTCTGGAGTCTCTGCTTGATGTGGAGGGAGATGGGTAGCCACTGAAGGGTAGCTTTTGTTTTCTTTTTATTGCAGGAGTGAAGAGATGTGTGCCACATGTCATGTAGATCTTTCACACTCACTTCTACTACCCAGATTTTACCCTTCTTTCGCTGAATCCTATGGCACTATGACTGACAGCCACACAACTCAGTTCCCAATGCCCTCAGTGGGGGCTTGTGAGGATCTCTTTCCCCGGCAGGAACTGTAACATGCATAGGATCTTGCAATGGTCTGGGTACCCTGGCAATCAGCGCCCCACACTTAATTATACTTAGGCCAAGCAAGCTAGTTAAAGAAAGCACCCCTAAAGGCAGTGCCAATCAGACCTGGACAAATATACCAACTTTGGACCTCCAGTTCTGTTTTCCCTCGGGCAGTGGGCTAATGGCTGCTCCTCGGGGTTCCCTCTCCACACTCTCATAAAAGGGGGACTAGAATACCCGCCACCCACCTAGGAATCCCTGAGACAGCCTTCTAAGAGGCCCTGATTCTTGGGAAAGGAACAATAGAAAAACTCAAAGTCATTTCCTCTGACTCCTTAACCTCCCCGCTAAACACGCCCAAAAAATATTCTCCAAGGACTTCTCCCAAAGACAAACTCACCCAAGTCGAGTTCCCTGTCAGGTTTACAGGCCCTTCGGTAGAATCCTGGCACTGTCAACCATCCCCAAGGGCAGGTTTCCCCCATCCCCCAATTTTACCTGTGGAAAGTACAGAAAGTAAGAGGGTAGAGAGGTGTGGAAGGTTGGGAGGTGGTGGGGGGAGGGTTCACATATTCCCACCTCGTTTGGAGCCCTCAGTGACTTCAAAAGCCTAGGCTTGCCCTCTGTGGTGCCACAAATACTCTGAGCTTTAGTTCCCGATGTTAGGTAAGGGACAAGATCCTGACCCAATAGAAATAATCCCCTTTATCTGCCTTGGGTCCCCATTCCGCTACCCTGAAAAAGATTTGGGCATGGCAGGAGGGGCGACCTTGGCATGTATAAGTCAGAGCACATATAAAGGAAACCTACTTTTATGAAGGCCTTCTTCAGGCCAAAATTCCAACTGGAATGGAATCTGGATCCCACGCCATTTCTTAAATAAAACCAACTTCGCTTGACACGGAGTCACCCGATGATGCCCGTTCTCAGAAAGTAGCCCCAGAATAAAGTGAGGGAAGCTCAAGCTAGTCTCCCTACATTGATGAGTTCTGGTCAATGTCCTTGTTGCTCCCGACAGTGCTAATAGCCATGATGGCATTTATTGAGCGATCATTTGGTGTGCTGCACTATGCCCAGTCCCTGTCTCAAGGAGTTTAACCTTGAATGGGGGCATATATAAGGCCTTTAGAAATTGTGAGGCAGCGTGATAAGCAAGAGCCCCAGGCAACAGGATGCTTGGAGTCACCATGTGATAGTTGTCCTTCTTGTCATCCATCCTCAGTCAGGGATGCACCATCCAATATCACTAATGCTTTCATTTCCCTCCCTCTCTTGTCTATAATGGGTTCCTTCTCATCCAGGAGTTTACCTAACCTCTCTGAAGCCTACAAAAATGAGGCACAGTGCATGAGCAAAGAGCAGTGACAGACCGACGTACAGAACCCAGAGTACTGTTGGAGAGTGGAAAAGATGAATCGAACAAAAACCAGGAGGGGGCTTTCAAGAACTTGAAACTTTCAGGAGGGAATGGAGGTGTGTGTTGGGGGGTGGGGGGAGTTGGGGGCGAGAGGAGGAGAAAATGGGACAGACCTGTAATGAAAGGATAGCAAACAGCAGGGCAAAATTTCATCTTTCTGAGTTCTTTTAATGGCATGTAAGTGCTTACTATGTGCCAGGCACTGTTCTAAGGGCTGGGGTAGATACAAGCTATTCAGGTGGTCTGCAGTCCCTGTCCCATGTGAGGCTCACAGTCTTAGTCCTCATCGTACAGATGAGGTAACAGGCATAGAGAAGTGAAGCGACTTGCTCAAGGTCACACAGCAGACAAGTGGTAGAGCCGGGATTAGAACCCAGGTCCTCCTGACTCCCAGGCCCGTGTTCTATCCACTAAGCCATGCTGCTCCTCTATGGTTCTACTGTAAAGGACCGCGGAGTACGGCAACTTAAACGAGTAAAAAGATAGATTACTAAAATGGCTCTACTTTCTAATCATTATAGCGATTTCAAGTGATCCAGGTTTATTTTCAGTAAACAGGCTATAAAATTAGTAGGGGGCTTTATGGTGGAGGGTAGTTAAGTGTAGTATACCACTCTTCTAAGTACTGATCACTCAGGTGGCCCACGTCTGAGGGTTGGTCCTTCCCTGGTGAGGAAGGGACTGAAACAGACCTCTTTACATTAGCTGGGTTACCTGTGGAGAAAACAAAACTATTTTTGAATGAGAAGTCTGCACCTCAACGTTTGATACTTCTTTCAAACAGCAGAAAACCCCAGCCCAGGGGGCCTCCAGCAGCATGAAGATTAGGCCTGAAGGGTAGAGGTGCGGTTCCTGATCCACCAGGTGGAGAGTGGCTGCGGGTGCCAGGGGAGAGGTCGGGAGGGGCAGAGACCCCGGGCTGAGGGTTTTCTGGGCCCTCCCTGTTCGACAGGCATGGCCGGCTGAAGGGGAGTTGGACTATCAGGTCAATCCCTCCCCAACCCCACCTCCTCGGCCCTCTCACTGCCCACTTTCCGTCTTCACTTTCCCTAGCTCCCTCTGGCCTCGCCCCGCCGTAATGGGGGCTTGGCCCAGGCACTGCAGAGACCAAGATGGCCAGCCCGCCCCCGATCTGATCGCTCCCAGCTGGCTGCACCCCCACCGCCACCCCTCCAGGCTGGCAGGCAGGGGGTGTAGTTTCCCTGGCTCCTCGCCCTCCCCCGCTCCCAGGGCAGGCAACCCGGTCTCTGAGTAGGGAAACCAAGACAGGACGGCAGCTGAGAGCCCAGTGTGGAAGCTACGATCAGGCTGGGTCTCCCCCATGCAGAAAGACCCGCAGAAGAGGTGCCGGCTGCAGGTTCTGGCTCTTGGGACTGGAAAGGGAGCAGAGGTTATTATTATTGTGGTATTTGTGCTGCGCCTACGATGCGCCAAGCACTGTTCTAAGCGCTGGGGTTGATACAAGGTAATCAGGTTGCCCCACGTGGGGCTCACAGTCTTAATCCCTATTTTACAGATGAGGTCACTGAGGCCCAGAGAAGTTAAGCGATTTGCCCAAAGTCACACAGCTGACAAGTGGTGAAGGCAGGATTAGAACCCACGACCTCTGACTTCCAAGCCCATGCTCTTTCCACTGAGCCACGCTGCTTCACGGTTGAAGCTCACTGTGCTCCAGGAGAATCCCCCAAACGACCTAGCGCCCCCACACAGGAATGGGACAAGAGGAGAGCCTAACCCGACCAAGATCTGGGTGAAAAACACAGCAGCGACACTGAAATGCCCACCCTGCGCACCCTCCGCCCTCTCATCGCAACTGAGGATCTCTCTTGTCTGCTCCCGGCACTCTCTGCGCGCGAGGGACTGGGCAGAAAAGCCCCTGCTCTACCTCTTTGGACCCTCTTCACCTCCAACTGAGCTAAATACTCAGTAACTGCAGCCTCGCCGACCCACGCATCCTCAGCACCCCCACACCACCACGACCGAGGAATGCTCCGCCTGCCCACTGGCCCGCTCTGTACGCCACCCACGCTGCCTCCCCCAGAAACTGGCACCGTCTCCCCTCTGCGCCATGGAGGAGACCCCACCCCGTCCTGCTTTCCTTCACCCCAGGGGGGCAGAGAACAGCACCCGTGGCACAAGGCCTCCACAAAAACTCTGGAAGACCCGAGGCCGCGGCAGTCATTGCTGTGGCTTCGGGTATGCCGTGGACTCTGAATCACGAAGAACGTGAAATTCTGGTCCTCCAGACACAGTTCCAGCCAACTAAGTCCTCCGGTCTGTGTCACCTGTGCATTCGCGTCTGCTCCCCATCTCCCCCCACAGCCCCACAGCACTTATGTACCTGTTCATTTGTGAGGCCGTCATTGGGCAGGGATTGTCTCTATCTGTTGCCGAATTGTACATTCCAAGCGCTTAGTACAGTGCTCTGCACATAGTAAGCACTAAGTAAATACTATTGAATGAATGAATTTGTAATGTATGTAAGCTCCCTGAGGGTAGGGATGCTGTCTACCCGCTCTCTGCACACATAAGCTAAGCGCTTAACATATCTCACTGATTGACAAAAAGCATACACCAATTACAAAAGGAAGTCTGAGGCATCAGGACTTCATCACAGCTTCCCCACACCCGTTGGGCAAGCCCTCCTCCAACTCTAGAGCTCGGTTCACTCTCTGCTCAATCCAGAGAGAGGCTGTTTTAGTGCTCTTTGCAAATGACTTGAGCAGTTTGGAAAACTAAAGGTGCTTTTCTGAAGCACTCAACATGGTAACATGTCCAAAGGTGCTTAGTACAGTGTGCTCTGCACACAGTAATGCTCAATAAACACCACTGACAGACTGATAAGCAGCACAAAACACCCCAGGTCCCACCTGCCAGAAACTAATATTAAAAAGAGTAAAACCAACCCCCAAGATATGGGGTGCTGAGGTAAAACACTTGGCAAGTTCCTCTACGCCTTTTCTGGGCTCTTTTGCAAATATACTTGCAATTTACTTTGTGTTTACTGGCCTGATGCAATCAAATAAGCATGCATCCCGTACCAGGAAACTCACCGCACTCTTCAAGGGAGCAGAAGAAAAAGGATTTTTACGCAAAGGGAGGGTCAAATGTAACATTTGTCTTGGCTGTGACCGCAGAGCAAGAAAAAGGAAATTATCTGAGCTAAGTGGGACTACGGCTTGTTCAAATCACTGAAAGTCCAGATAACTGAACAAAATTGGATTTGAATATCTTGGACAGGCAATTGCCCAATACTGTTTGGTTACTCAAGCTTTTAATCATTAGATGGTGAGAAGCAACGATATCAACACTAATTGCTTCTTTCTTTTCTTCTGAGGAATGGAAAATTCTTCCTTTTCTTTCATTCAAACAGAATTTGACTCACCAGATCCCTGTGATGTATGGAGGGGCTTAGATCCTAACAGCTACTTAGCGAATGGCGGTTAAGAGATTGGACCGAGTTCTCAGCAGTGTAACCCTATAAGCCAGACCGGCCCATCATGAGTCTGTCCTCTAGCAAGGCTGCCCGTCGAGTCCCTAACTCTTAGTGCCAACAGCAAATGCAGTACATTTTGATCCGATCCATCCCAATCCCACCCAGAGGCCATATCTAGATTTAAGTATCAACGAAGACAAGTAGACTTTTTGGTTTCTGCTCTCTTCATTTAACCAAAACCGCCCTCCCCAAAGTCCCCAAAGAGCTCCTCCATGACAAATCTACAGGACTATCTTAATCTTTCTGGACCTCTCTCGGCTGCCTCGGACACTGCAGACCATTCCCTTCTGGGGAAAAAAAACCACTATCTAACCTCGGTTTTGTGGACCCGGTTCTCTCCTGGTTCTTCTCTCACCTTTCTGGCAGCTCCTTCTCAGCCTCTTTCTCGGGTTCTTCCTCCCATCTCATCCCCCCAGCCGCTTGAGAGCGTCCCTCGGGGCTCCCTTCTGGATGCCCTTCTCTTCTCCAGCTCTCACTCGCTCTCTTGATTTTAATTACCACCTCTATGCGGATGACTCCTAAACCTATCTTCCTACCTTAAGCGACCTGCCCACAGTCAACCAGCAGGCAAAGTGGCAGAGTTAGGACTGTAGCCTGTGTCCCTTATTCCAGTGCTTTTTCCACCGGAGAAATGGGATAGCACGACTCAAACCCTAAACACTCTTTCCTTCTTCTCCCTTTCAATTATTTTAGAGTCTGTCTCCCTCCGCTAGACTGGATGTCCCTCGAGGGCAGGGATCTCAGCACTAACTCTACCGCACACTCTCCCGAGTGCTCGCAGGGCTCTGCACACAATAGGCACCGGATAAACATCAAGTGCTGCGATAAGAGGACAGCTACCAACGAATCTAAAGCCCTTCTGGAAAAGGAGAAATGAAATCGATAGGCTCATCCTCACGCAAGGCTTTACACGGAGTCAGGATCAAGAAGATCAGCACTTCGTTTACTGGTCCCGGGCTCCGGATCCTTTTCACAAGGCACTGCAGAGGATGTCCCAAATGACTTCTGCTGCAACCCAGGAGATTTAAAGGTTGATTTCTTGGCCCCAGTCCCAGACCCCACGGGCCACGCCTTCTCCCCTGAATCGGGGGGACGGGGGGACGGGGAGGGACACGGACACTATTCATTCAATAGTATTTATTGAGCGCTTACTATGTGCAGAGCACTGTACTAAGCGCTTGGAATGAACAAGTCGGCAACAGATAGAGACAGTCCCTGCCGTTTGACGGGCTTACAGTCTAATCGGGGGAGACAGACAGACAAGAACAATGGCAATAAATAGAGTCAAGGGGACGAACATCTCGTAAAAACAATGGCAACTAAATAGAATCAAGGCGATGTACATTTCATTAACAAAATAAATAGGGTAATGACAAAATAAATAGGGTAATGGAACGTTCCCTCCCAAATTAGCCCCTCTGGTTTTTCATTTTTAAATCCAGACCTAACCGCCAAAACGGGCCGCGTGGGGCCCCTCGCCCCCAATATCTGGGGACTGCTGCCCGGGATCGTTTGGAAAAACCAGCTCGGAATAGCAAGAGATTGATCTCGAAGTAGTCCCGCATTTTTACCAGCAGGCTTCTCTCCTACCTTCACGGACTTCGGGAGAGCTAAAGGTATTCGCCAGGTCTCCCGGACCGAGATCGTCACCGCCGACGGAATTCCCCGAGCGCCTGGGGGCAGGGGGACTGTAGTGGGTACTTGGGGGGGGGGGGGTGCCACCCTGCCCTCGAGACACTAACGGGGAAAGACGAGCAGAAGAGCCGACGGGCCATTCTGGCGCCAGCCTTCCGGGCCACCAAGTCAATCTCACAGATCGAACACAACTTCGAGCGAAGGAGAGGATCTGCCTCTGGGAGAAATACCGGCATAGCTACGGACCGAAAACTCCAGTCCCGTCACTCGGACGGGCTCGGGAGGCGAATTGGAAACTGGAAGGGGGGCGAGGCCGGGCACGGGTACGGGTTTAGGATGGGGGTGCCCGGAGCCTGCAATACACCTAACCGAATTAGGGGGAGCCCCGCTCTCCGGCAAGAACGAAGCAACGTGCGCCGGGACCAGCCCAGCCGGAGGAAAAGGAAAAGGAACAGAGCTACCCGGTGAGGAATCACCCGCAGAAAGGGGGCCCCGCACGAGGGGCACATCTCCCCGCCGAATCCTCGGACCTCCTCCTCCCCCTCCCGGCCCCGCTCTACGCCGCGCTTACGGCCTCTGCTCTCACCTCCCGCCCTCCCCACCCGCCCCAAACCCGGGGGCCACCCCACAGGCCCCCGGCAGCCCCTCCTTCCCTCCCACCTGGGGCCCCGAGATTCGGGAAGGGCAAAAGGGGTGCCGAGCCGGGCGCCGTCCCCCGCTCCACCCCGCCCCGGCACTCCCATCGGGGCGAGAGCTCGCGGTCCACGTGCCGGGGTGGGGGACCCGGGGTCGGGCCGGGCCGCCCCCGGCCAAGCGGGAAAGCGAGAGGGGGCCGGGGACGTGGGCGTGGGGAGGGGTCGGGGCCCGGGTGGCCAAGTCCGCTCCTCCTCAGCCCCCTGAACCCGGAGGCGATCGGCTCCGTCCCGCGGCTTGCGGTCCCGCTCCCGGCCCGCTTCAGCCCGGGGGGCATCACCCCACACTCACCCGAGCGGCTAGCACTATGGCGGCTCCGGCTCCGGCAACGGCTCTGGCAGCGGCGGCGGCGGCGGCAACCGAACGCGGTCCCGGACGAACAGTCTCTCGCCCTCTCCTCCCCCGCCCCGCCCTTCCCTCTCCCGCCGCGCCCCTCTGCAGTCTGGGAAATGTAGTCTGTCCGCCGCTCCCCTCCCAGCCCGCGGAGCTGAGCGAGGACTACAGGTCCCGGGGTGCCACGTTTCGCGGCCCGCTCACAGGCTGCTCTCTAGGCGGGGAACGAACAGAGAAGGGGATCCGGACCCGACTGAACCTCGGGGGGTTGTGGGCTAGGGGAAGACTGGGACAACTTTGCCGTTTAGCGCCTAAAGAGTTGGGTGCCAACTCCTTCGCGCGAGACGAAGTCTTGAGGCCGTGCCCGGGAAAGGGGGACTCGTCGGGACTCCTGATAGTGGAACCCGAGGCCTAACTCCCCTGCCCCAGGCACCCCTCGGGACTCCAGAGGCCAATGCCTTTCTCCCGCCGAGACCCAAACCGTCCGATCCGACCCTTAGCAGGGACCGGGATTCGCCACCTAGCCCACGGCGAGCCCGAACCGGGGCGGGAACGGCCCGCGTTAACCTCTCCGAGTCAAGGAGGGAAGTCGTTCATTCATTCCATCGCATCTGTGGGGGGCTAACGGTGTGCGGCGCCCTGTGCTAACCGCTTGGAACGTACGGTTGGCCAACGGACAGAGACTATCCCTGCCCAACGACGGGCTCGCGGTCTCAAAGGGGGAGACGGACAGCAAAACAAAAGAAGTACTCGGGCATCGATACCATCAAAATAGATCAATAGAATCGCACATACGCATCGTGAATAAAATTAATAGAGTAATAAATAATATATACAAATATACACAAGTGCTGGGGGAAGGGGGCAGAGCAGAGGGAGGGAGGAGGGGGAATGGGGAGGGGCGGAGGGAAAGGGAGGGCTCAGTCTGGGAAGGCCTTCTGGAGGAGGGGAGCTCTCAGGAGGGCTTTGAAGGGGGGAAGAGAGTGAGTTTGACTGGAGGGGAGGAGGGAGGGCGTTCCCTGGTCAGGGGTAGGACTTGGGCCGGGGGTCGACGGCGGGACTGGCGGGAACGAGGCACCGTGAGGAGGTGAGCGGCAGAGGAGCGGAGTGTGCGGGGTGGGCTGTAGAAAGCGAGAAGGGAGGTGAGGTGGGAGGGGGCAAGGGGATGGAGAGCCTTGAAGCCCAGAGTGCGGAGTTTTTGTTTCGTGCGGAGGTTGATAGGTAACCACCAGAGGGGTTTGAGGAGGGGAGTGACATGCCCAGAGCGTTTCTGCAGGAAGATGAGCCGGGCAGCGGAGTGGGGGACTGGAGCGGGGAGAGACAAGAGGAAGGGAGAACAGAGAGGAGGCTGATGCAATAATCCAGTCGGGATATTATGGAGAGCTTGCACCAGCAAGGTAGCAGTTTGGATGGAGAGGAAAAGGCGGATCTTGGCGATGTTGCGGAGGTGAGACAAGCAGGTTTTGGTGACGGAATGGATGTGTGGGGTGAATGAGAGAGCAGAGTGAAGGATGACACCAAGGTTGCGGGCCTGTGAGACGGGAAGGATGGTAGTGCCGTCCACAGACGGGGAAGTAAAGGAGAGGACAGGGTTTGGGAGGGAAGATAAGAAGCTCTGTCATAGACATGTTGAGTTTTAGGTGGCTGGCAGACGTCCAGGTGGAGGCGTCCTGAAGGCAGGAGGAGATACCAGCCGGGAGGGAGGGAGAGAGAACGGGGGAGGAGATGTAGATTTGGGTGTCATCTGCCGAGAGATGACACCCCTTCCCCACTACCTCCACACCGTCCTCTAGCACTTTACGACAAGCCCCGGGCGAGGTAGAGAAGCAGCATGACCTAGTGGATCGAGCATGGGCCTGGGAGTTAGATGGACCTGGGTTCTAATCTCACTCTGCCGCTTGTCTGCCGTGTGACCTTGGGCAAGTCACTTCACTTCTCCGTGCCTCAGTTACCTCATCTGTAAAATGGGAGTTGACTGTGAACCCCATGTGAGACATGGACTGTCCAACCCGATTAGCTTGAATCTGCCTCAGCACTAAGTGCCCGACTCATAGTAAGTATTTAGCAAGTACCATTAAAAAAAAACAAGATTCGTATTCTGATGCTAATTTTTCAAGCTCTCCACATGATGGAGGTCAGACCACCACCCTAAGAGTCTATCTTCCATTCATTCATTCATTCAATCGTATTTATTGAGCGCTTATTGTGCGCAGAGCACTGTACTAAGCGCTTGGAAAGGTCAATTCAGCAATCAAGAGAGACGATCCCTGCTCACACCGGGCTTACGGTCTAGAAGGGGAGAGGCAGACGTCAAAACAAGTAAACAGGAATCCATATAAATAGAGTTATAGATACATACACATAATAATAATGTTGGTATTTGTTAAGTGCTTACTATGTGCCAAGCACTGGGGTAGACACAGGGGAATCAGGTTGTCCCACGTGGGGCTCACAGTCTTAATCCCCATTTTACAGATGAGGTAACTGAGGCACCGAGAAGTTAAGTGACTTGCCCAAAGTCACACAGCTGACAAGTGGCCGAGCCGGGATTTGAATCCATGACCTCTGACTCCAAAGCCCGTGCTCTTTCCACTGAGCCACATCGAAACGAATGAACGGGCATTAATATAAATAAATCGAATAGGTGCATATGTTTCACTCAGCCAGTTCTCAGTCCTCAGGGACAACTGCTTTGAATGGGGAGATGGAGACATCTTGCTGACCTGGGCTGAGGAGCTCTTGTTTTTTAAGTTCCAGCTAAACCCAGGCCGCAAGTCAGTCAGAGAGAAGTCTCTATGTTGGCCTTCATCCCATGCCGAATCCTACAGAGGGCCACAGCCCCAGGCCCAGGGTGTATAGAAGTCCAGTTTAAGAGGAAGGTTGAAATTCCCACTCTGGGAACCTGGCACCTGAAGTGTGTGTGTTTATCCAGAACTGTCTATCCCCTGGAGCAGTACAGTTAGAAGGTCAGGCTGTGACCTTAGTTTTACAAACAATCATTGTGGTATTGGTTAAGTGCTTACTCTGTGATCAGCACAGATGCCTCTGTCCGACCAGCGACCGGCCGCAGATGTGTCTGTCCCTGCCCTGACAGTGCTTCAGGAAGATTTTCACCAGGAGGGAATAGGGAAGGGGCTAGGGTCCAGAGGCTCTGTACAGAGATGGAAACTCCAGGGAACCCCTGCTGCCCTCCCTCCTGACATGCTCTGTGGCTATGGGGCCACAATTATTAGTATTATTATTATTTATTAATTAATACTAATGGTGACATTTGTTAAGCACTTAGAATGTGTACTAAGTAAAAAATAAAATAAAAAATGGTGGTATTTGTTAAGCGCTTACTATGTGCAAAGCACTGTTCTAAGCGCTGAGGGATACAAGGTGATCAGGTAGTCCCATGTGGGGCTCACAGTTTTAATCCCCATTTTACATATGAGGTAACTGAGGCACAGAGAAGTTAAGTGACTTACCTAAAGTCACACAGCTGGCAAGCGGCAGAGCTGGGATTCAAACCCATGACCTCTGACTCCCAAGCCCGGGCTCTTTCCACTGTGCCACGCTGCTTCTCTATGTACTGGGGTAGATAAGAGATAATCAGATCCCACATGGGACACACAGTCTGAATAGGAGGGAGAACAGGTATTTGAATCCCCATTTTGCAGATGAGGAAACTGAGGCACAGAGAAGTTAACTGACTTGCCCAAGGTCATGCAGCAGGTATGTGGTGGAGCCAGGGTTAAAATCCAGGTCCTCTGGCTCCCAAGCCCAGGCTTTCCACTAAGTTCTACTGCTTTTCATTTAAACTGAGGTCATTGTCATTTGAATGGAGGATTTAAATCAGTCAATCAAAGGTATTTATTGAGCATTTACCTGCGCAGAGCGCTGTACTAAGCACTTGAAATTGAGGTAGCACACAACACCAGACTCTGGATGACATGGGCAGCAGCACCCTGAGGCCCCTACTAGTCCCTTTTACCTCCGGTCTTGTTGGACTCTGAGCTTTGTCTTCTGTGTTGGTTTTATTAATAAAAATAATAGTAATAGTACTTGTTAAACACTTACTCTGTGCCAAGCACTATTCTAAGTGCTGAGGTAGATACAAGTTAATCAGGTTGGACACAGTCCCTATGCCACTTGGGGCTCACCCTCTTAATCCCCGTTTTACGGTGAGGGAACTGAGGCCCAGAGAAGTTAAGTGACTTGCCCAAGGTCACACAGCAGATATGTGACAGAGCTGGGATTAGAACCCAGGTTCTTTTGATTCCCAGGCCCGTGCTCTGTCCACTAAGCCATGCTGCTTCTCCGGCATTTAGGCATTTTGTATTTATGTTCTTTCACTTGACTTCTCTGTGCCTCAGTTACCTCATCTGGAAAATGGGGGCTCGAGACTGTGAGTCCCACGTGGGTCCACTTGATTATCTTGTATCTACCCCAGCGCTGAGAACAGTGCTTGGCACATAGTAAGCGCTTGACAGATACCAATTTGTTGTTTGTTTTAGTACAGTGCTCTGCACACAGTAAGCAGTCAGTAAATATGATTGAATGAATGAATGAGCACAGCAGGCACGTGGAGGACTCGGGATTAGAACCCACCTCCTTCTGATTCCCAGGCCCATGCTCTGTCCACTAAGCCTACCCACTTCAATAAGAAGTCCAATTTCTCCTTCCAACAACTCATTCTGGAATGAGTAGGGTTGGGCCACAAATCCCCAAGCAGCTTCAGTTCCAGCCAGCCCGTGAGCTCCCTTTTTCTTCATCATATGACACTGGCTTGGTCTACCCAGCACTTTGATTACTTTGACTACCCAGTACTGATGATTACGGTACGGATTCGATCGCTGCAGTGCAATTTCATCAAAGTAGATTGATTGGAACTGGTCTCGATTGGAATAAATGAAAATCCATATAATCTAGACAGGCGCGTTTCAATGAGTTCTGATATCTGGAAACGGTTTATCGTACGGGGCAAGAAAATGGGAAACTGAAGTTTAATGTCTTTAGTTAGATGCTGTACTGGCAGCAGGTAATTTCACATTCCCATAAACATACATGCAGTGACCTGAATAGGCCCAGGCAACAAAAACTAGTAATATCGAACCGTGCAAACCCAATTACAGTACAGTTCTGTAAAATGATCATTCATACATTCATTCATTCAGTCAATCGTATTTATTGAGTGCCTACTATGTGCAGAGCACTGTACTAAGCACTTGGAACGTACAAGTCGGCAGCGGAAAGAGACAGTCCCTGCCCAATGACAGGCTCACAGTCTCAATGGGGGAGACAGACAGCAGAGCAAAACAGAACAAAACAAGACAACATCATCAAGATAAATAGAATCAAGGAGATATAGACCTCATTAACAAAATAAATAGGGTAATAAATAATATATACAAATGAGCACAGTGCTGAGGGGAAGGGGGAAGAGCAGAGGGTTGGCGGGGGGCTCAGTCTGGGAAACCCGATTAGACTGTAAACCCGTCATTGGGCAGGGATTGATTGTCTCTATCTGTTGCCGAATTGTACATTCCAAGAGCTTAGTACAGTGTTCTGCACATAGTAAGCGCTCAATAAATACTATTGAATGAGTGAATGGAAGTTAAAACAGTTTGGAATGAACTGGAGATTCGGATAGGCAAGGTCCAGAGAAATTAAGCTAATCTGAATAGGGTAGACAGCCAAACCGTACAATCCAGATGTTCACACCTATCCCGCCGTCGACCCCGGCCCATGTCCTCCTGCTGTCCTGGAATGCCCCCCCTCCTCACCTCCGCCAAACTAATTCGCTTCCCCTCTTCAAAGCCCTATTGAGAGCTCACCTCCTCCAGGAGGCCTTCCCAGACTGAGCTTCCCCTTTTCCCTCTGCTCCCTCTGCTCCCCCTTCACCTCCCCTCAGCTAAGTCCCCTTTCCCCCCTTTCCCTCTGCTGCTCCCCCCTCTCCCTTCCCCTCCCCTCAGCACTGTGCTCATTTGTATATATTTTTATTACCCTATTTATTTTGTCAATGAGGTGGACATCCCCTTGATTCTATTTATCGTCATTAAGTTGTCTTGTTTTTGTCCATCTGTCTCCCCCGAATAGACTGTATGCCCATCAATGGGCAGGGATTGTCTCTATCTGTTGCCGAATTGTAGATTCCAAGTGCTTAGTACAGTGGTTTGCACATAGTAAGCGCTCAATAAATACTATTGAATGAATTTAGCGCTTAACTACGTGCAGACCTCTGTACTAAGCGCTTGGGGGAGTTCGATACAACAGAATTAGCAGACATGTCCTCTGCCCATAACAAGCTTACAGTCTAGAGGGGGAGACAAAAATTAATGTAAATAAATAATTTAGAATATATAATGTGACGATATATACAATCAGAATTAATCGTATATAATTAATCCTGTTTCTGCCCCTCTCCCCATCTCAGGAGCTGAGAGAATCTGTACATGTGGCTGTGGATTCTTTCCGGAACTCAGTATGGCCACCCATCCAGTCTTGGACCCCAGGACGGCCCCTGCCTTGAAAAGGTTTTGCATTGCAGGGAGAGGAGGGCAGGTGAGGAAAGGGAGGAGGATGCTAGGGCAAAGCAAAGGGCTGGTACTCAGGTGGGTTTTCGTTGGGTTGTTTTTTAATGGCATTTGTTAAGCACTTACTATGTGTCAGTTACTATACTGAGCACTGGGGGAGATACAAACTGATCAGTTTGGAGACTGGCCCTCTCTCACATAGGATTCATAATCTTAATTCCCATTTTACAGATGAGGTAACTGATACCCAGAGAAGTGTCTTGCCCAAGGTCACACAGCAGACGTGTGGCGGAGCCGGGCTTAGAACCCAGGTCCTTGTAACTTCCAGGTCCATGCTAGGTCCACTAGGCCACGCTGCCGTCGTCCTTGTTCTTCACACTCAGCACCCCTAAATCAGGAAGAAGGCACGGAGCTAGGGTTCAAGAACCCCCGCCATTGTAGAAGGAACCAACAGGCCTAGTGAAGTAGCGTGGCCTAGTGAAAAGGGCCTGAGCTTGGGAGTCAGAAGACCTGGGTTGCTCAGCGGAAAGAGCCTGGGCTTGGGAATCAGAAGATCACGGGTTCTAATTCTGGCTCCGCCACTTGTCAGCTGTGTGACCTTGAGCAAGTCACTTAACTTCTCTGTGCCTCAGTGACCTCATCTGTAAAATGGGGGTGAAGACTGTGAGCCCTACGTGGGACAACCTGATTACCTTGTATCTACCCCAGTGCTTGGAACAGTGCCTGGCACATAGTAAGCGCTTAACAAATGCCAACACTGTTATTATTATTATCCAGACTCAGCCACTTGTCTGCTGTGTGACCTTGGGCAAGTCATTCCATGTCTCTGGGCCTCGTTTTCTTCATCTGTAAAATGGGGATTAAATCCTATTCCCTCCTACTTAGACTGTGAACTCCATGTGGGACAGGGAGTGTGTCTGACCTGATTAACTTGTATCTACCCCAGCGCTTAGTACAGTGCTTGGCACATAGCAAGTGTTTAACGAGGACTATGATTAATTAATAATAATAATAATAATGTTGGTATTTGTTAAGCGCTTACTATGTGCCAAGCACTGTTCTAAGCGCTGGGGTAGACACAGGGGAATCAGGTTGTCCCACGTGGGGCTCACAGTCTCAATCCCCATTTTACAGATGAGGTAACTGAGGCCCAGAGAAGTGAAGTGACTCGCCCATAGTCACACAGCTGACAAGTGGCAGAGCCGGGATTCGAACTCATGACCTCTGACTCCCAAGCCCGGGCTCTTTCCACTGAGCCACGCTGCTTCTCCAATTAACCAGCTAGGGCTGGGCCTGGTAGGGGCAAAGAAGGCGCTGAGCTTGTGGAGCTATAGGAGCAGTTCCTGTAGACCAGGGGGTCATGGGTTCAAATCCCTGCTCTGCCACTTGTCAGCTGTGTGACTTTGGGCAAGTCACTTAACTTCTCTATGCCTCAGTTACTCCATCTGTAAAATGGGCAGTAAGACTGTGAGCCCCACATGGGACAACCTGATCACCTTGTATCCTCCCCAGTGCTTAGAAGAGTGCTTTGCACACAGTAAATGCTTAATTAATGCCATCATCATTATTATTATTATTATTTCCCAGGGCATCCATCTCCTTATTCCTCTAAACTGTAAGTTCCTTGTGGGCAGGGATTGGGTCTACCAACTTCATTGTATCGTACTCTCCCAAGTGCTTGGTACAGAGCTCTGCATCCAGTAAGCACTCAAGCGATACCATAGATCGATTGATTCTTGGAGATCTTTCCCTATTTTGCCCCACGCCAGTAACTGTTGATCTTCCAGGGACCACTTCTGGGGAGAAACTTAAAAACATTATTAACGACATCTGTGGGCAAGCATGTGCATCTCCTGAATCCTATTAGTTTTCCCTCTACCGCATTTCCCGTATCTGATCCTTCCTCTCCCTCCAAATGACCACCTTCCTCATCCAGGGCTAGTCACATCCCAAATAGACTACTGTATCAACTCCTCATTAGTCTCCCCAACTCTCAGCTTCTCCCCTCTTCAGTCCCTATGTCACTCTGCCGTTCAGCTCATTTTTCTAAATCCTCACTCTGTACGCATCTCTGCACTCTTCCCCAACTTCCGACGGTTATCTATTCCTTCCCTCTAGAGCAGAAACTCCTGACCACGGGTTTTAAGGCCCTCCATCAGTACTCAATCTCTCTCTCTCTTTAGATTGTGAGCCCCACAGGGGACAGGGACCATGTCTAATTCCCACCCGCGTATTCTCTCCCAGCGCTTAGTACAGTGCTCTGCACGTAGTAAGCCCTTAATAAATACTATTATTAGTATTACTACTACTCTTTGACAACTCCCTTCTCCTGCTTCACCCAGCTGGTTTCTCCCAAGCTAACCTAGGCACTGTGCCACGTTCTCAATTCTCCGACTGTGACCCCTTGATCATGCCTTTTGTCCTACTTGGAACAACCACCCCCTTGTTATTTTCCACACCACAGCCTCTCCTCCCTCCCCCCAATCTTCATCGCACTTCTCCTCCCAGAGACTTTTCCCAATTCATTTTTCTTCTCTCCAGACCACAGCTTCCTAACTACCACCTCAACACTTCTACCCTCACAGAAGGGCTACTAATAATAATTATAATAATTATGGTATTTGTTAGGCACTTACTGTGTGCCAGGCACTGTGCTACCCACAGCACTAGCACTTTTATACGCGTCGATTTCCACGTTCTACTATTTAAGCACTTACTCATCTCCTTAGCCATCTTTCTATTCTCTCCTTCCTCCTACCTGTAAATGATTTTGTGTCTGTCTCTCCCATTAGAGCGTCAGCACCTTAAGGGCAGGGACAGTGTCTTCTACTTCTATTGTATTCACATCAGTGCTTAGTACAGGGCTTGGCGCACAGTAGGACCTCAATCAATACTCTAGATTGACTGAATGCGTGGTTCTCCAATCCAAGATCCTGAGTACACTTCCTGTTAAATGATCTTTCCCCTCCCTATTATTATTATTATTATGGAATTTCTTAAGTGCTTACTATGTGTCAAGCATTGTTCTAAGAGCTGGGGTAGATACAAGTTAATTAGGGTGGACGTTCCTGTCCCATATGGGGCTCACAGTCTAAGTAGGAGGGGGAGCAGGCATTGAATCCCCAATTTAGAGTTGAGGAAACTGAGACACAGAGAAGTGAAGTGACTTTCCCAAGTTCCCACAGCAGACAAGTGACAGAGCTGGGAATAGAACCCCAGTCCTCTGACTCCCGGGCCCGTGCTCTTTCCACTAGGCCACGCTGCTTCTCTAACCCTCTCTTCTCTAAACCCAATAAGCCTCTCTTCCCTCTTCCATCTCAGCAATCTCACCGACCTGCTGTTGGAGGTCTGCCCCTAGCACTATGACCTGAGGTAGATCAGAAGGCCAACCTTCAGATACGGCAAAGGAAGCAAACGGCCCAGGCCAGGTATCAGGTGGTCAGTGTCTAATCCCCCAAGCAAGGTCGGGCTGAACCCTCAAAACATCTCCTACTCTTAGTCTCAATCAATCAATCAATCAATCAATCATATTTATTGAGTGCTTACTGCGTGCAGAGCACTGTACGTAGTGCTTGGGGGCGTACAGTACAACAGGGTTGGTAGACACGTAGTCTGACCACAACAAGATTGCAGTCTAGAGGGAGAGACAAACATTAATATAAATGAATAAATTACGGATGCGTACATAAGCGCTTTGGGGCTGAGGAAGGGTGAATAAAAGGTGCAGATCCAAGTGCAAGGGTGAAGCAGAAGGGAGTGGGAGAAGCAGCATGGCCTAGTGGAAAGAGCCCAGGCCTGGGAGTCAGAGGACCTGGATTCTAATCCCAGCTTTGCCAGTTGATTGCTGTGTGACCTAGGGCGAGTCACTTAACTTCTCCGTGCCTCAGTTTCCTCAACTGTAAAATGGGGAGCAAATACCTATTCTCCCTCCTTCTTGGACTTTGAGCCCCATCTGGAACAGGGACTGTGTCCAACTTGATTAACTTGTATCTGCCCCAGCGCTTAGAAAGTTCTTGATACATAGTAAGTGGTTAACAAATACCATCATAATAGGAGGAAATCAGGGCTAGTTGGGGAAGGCTTCTCAGAGATGCGCCTTCAATAAGTCTCTCCCCTCCATCCCCAAATTCATGCTGTTCCCTCCCCAAATCCAACAGACCACAGCTCTCCACATATTCAGAGCCTTCCTAAAATCCCACTTCCTCCAACAGACCTTGCCCAGTTAACTGCTAAGCGCTTAGGTGCCCACCTCTTCCCACCCCACCGTGGCACTGATTTGCATATCTTCAAACTCTGATACTTCCTGCTACCTGAAATTTTATTTTAGCACCTGTCTCCCCTGCTAGATCATAAGCTCCTTGAAGGCGGGGAATTGTGTGTTCTAACTCTATTGTACTCTCTCAAGTGCTTAATATAGTACTCTGCATGGAGTAAGTGCTCAGTACATACTATTGATTGATTGAGACTGTGAGCTCGTTGTGGGCAGGAATGTGTCTGTTATGCTGTACTCTCCGAAGCGCTTAGTACAGTGCTCTGCACACAGTCAGCATTCAATAAATACGATTGAATGAATGAATAAATATGATTGAACGAATGAACGAACTCCCCAAACACGAGACATCAACCCATTTTTTACCTTCCCTCAGCATTTTTGTATGTATGTTTGGTCAACTGTGAGATCAATTTATTTATTCTGACTTATTATTAAGTGCCGTAATAATGGATATACTTTCTCCAGAACATCCTCTCCTCTGCCATAATCCACAACCTTTCTAACGGTTCTTCCATTATCGTTGTTATGGTCTCTATCCGTCTAACTGCTGGTCTGTCACTTCCACGTTTTCCCTGGACTTTTCCTAGCATTAGTGTCCTCTCCAGAGAATTAATCCTCCTGATTATTTGTCCAAAATATGCTAATCTAAGTTGAGTCATTTGGCCTTCCAAGGATCACCTTGGTTAAATTTGCTCCAAAATTCATTTATTTGTTTTTCGGGCAGTCATTGGTAATCACGCAAGCCTTCTCCAACACCTCATTTCAAAAAAATCGTCCTTACCAAATTATGTCAACAGGTATGGCTAACCACTCAATGGCCATCAGATTGGAAGAGATCAGTTAATGTTTCAACTGAATTTATTTTGACTACCCTTTTTGAAAATATTTTCATGGCTGTCTCTCCTGTTGGAGGGTAAACTCTTTGTGGGGTGGGAACATGCCTCCTGTTTCTCTGGTACTTTTCTAAGTGCTTATAATATAGTGTATTTCACCCAGTGGGTGCCCAGTGAATTTAACTGCTACTAGGAAGCTGACATCTTTCCCTACAGCCCCATTTTTCTACCTGAGTGTCGGATTGAAACACAAGTTTTGATCTCAATTTCAAAACAGATTGCCTGGGATGGAATGAAGCACCCACTTGCCTCCTAAAATCACATCGCCTCCAAGACACCCTCCCAGAATAAGCCCTCTATTTCCTCTATCCTCCCTTCCCCCTGCGTCGACTACGTGCTTGGCTGTGTACCCCTTAAGTGTACTTGCTTAGACTGTGAGTCCCATGAGGGACAGGGACTGTGTCCAATCTAATTAACTCATCTCTACCGCTGCACTTAGGTACAGGGGTATCTAAGAACAGTGCTTGATATATAGTCAGTGCTTAATAAATACCACAAAAAAAGCACTTTGATATTCACCCTAGCTCCATAGCACTCATGTACATATCCTCATACTCTCACATTCCCTTATCCATCATTTATTTTCATGCCTCTCTCCCCCTGTAGACTGTAAGCTCCTTGTGGACTGGGATTGAGTCTACCAACTCTGTTGAATGGTACTTTCCCAAGTGCTTAGTACAGTGTTCTGCACACAGTAGGCACTCAAATAATAAGGAATAATTATGGCATTTATTAAACTTTTCCTATGTGTCCAGCACTGTTCTAAGTGTTGGAGTAGATACAGGTTATTCGGGTCAGACACTGTCCCTGTCCCACATGGGGCTCACAGTCTAAGTAGAGAGAAAGAATGGGTATTGAATCTCCACTGTTCAGTTGAGGAAATGGAGGCCCAGAGAAGTTTAGTGCCTTGCCCAAGGTCACACAGCAGGCAAGTGGAGCAGGGATAAGAACCCGGGTCCTCTGCTTCCTAGAGCTGTACACCTTCCACTGGTCATGCTGCTTCCCATAAATATCATCGGTTGACTGGAGAGACAGAACGGGGCCCCCAGCACGAGTCTCAACCTCATATAGCCAGCATGAATACCATTTTTTAAACGGAATTTGTTAAATGCTTACTAAGTGCCAGGCACCGTTTAAATGCTGGGGTAGATTCAAGGTAATCAGGTTGGACACAGTTCAGGTCCCACATGGGGCTCACGGTCTTAATCCCCATTTTACAGGTGAGGTAACTGAGGCCCAGAGAAGTGTCTTGGCCAAGGTCACACAGCAGACAAGTGGCAGAGCCCAGACTAGAACCTAGGTCCTTCTCACTCCCAGGCCCCTGCTCTATCCACTAGGCCACGCTGCTTCTCAATACCATTCCCCAGATGCCTGGTCCAGTTGTCTGAGGGAGAGGGCTAGGCAGCAGGAGGAAAGTAACAAGGACTCTATGCCATCCTCATCCTTCTTGATCTCTCTGCTGCCGTTAATGCTGTGGACACTTGCTCCTCCTCCAGATGCTATCAGATCTCGGTTTTGCTGGCGCAGCATTAACCTGGTTCTCCTCCTACCTCTCTGCCCACCTCCTTCTCTTTTTTGTTCACTGGTTCCTCCCCTACCTCTCTTTCTATTACTGTAGGTGCCCCCTGTCCTACTCCCCCCCGACTCTGGTCTGGGTCCTCTACTGACTTCTCCTCACTCTACACTCTCCTTCTGAGAAGCCTAGCGGGGCCTAGCAGAAAGTGTACGGTCCAGGGAGTCAGAAGACCTGGGTTCTAATCCCAGCTCTGCCATTTACCTGCTGGATGACCTTGGACAAGTCGCTTAACTACTCCCAGCCTCAGTTTCCTCATCTATAAAATGGGGATTCAATACCTGCCCTCCCTCCCCTTTAGACTGTGGGACAGGGATTGTGTCTGACCTGATTATCCTGTATCTACCCTAGTGCTTAGTACAGTGTTTGGAACATAGTAAAATGCTTAACAGATACATAATCATTATTATCATCTACGTTCACTCTCTCAGAAAGCTCATCTGCTTCACCTTCCACCTCTAGATGGATGACTAGATGACTTCCACCATCGACCTCTTGCTCACTCCTCTCCCTCCATCTTGGAACTCCCATCCCCTCTAGGAATCCTTCCCTGATCCTCATCATCTAGAGGATGACTCTCAAATCAATCTCTCCAGCCCTAACCTCTGATCTGATCTACAGTCTCACATCTCCTCTTGCCTCCAGGACATTTTCACCTGGAAGTTTCTTGTGTCTCAACCCCAGCACCTCAAACTCAAACTCAACATGTCTAAAACAGAACTCCCCATATTCTTACATACAGTCCATTGCCCAGTCCCTTTGGTTTGTCAGTCCATCAGTGGTATTTATTGAGGGCTTACTATTTGGAGAGCACTGTAATAAGCACTTGAGAGGAGCAGCATGACTTAGTGGAGAGAGCACAGGCTTGGGAGTCAGAGGTCGTGGGTTCTAAATCCTGGCTTGGCCGCTTGTCAGCTGTGTGACTTTGGGCAAGTCACTTAACTTCTCTGTGCCTCAGTTACCTCATCTGTAAAATGGGGATTAAGACCGTGAGCCCCACATGGGACAACCTGAATACCTTGTATCTACTCCAGCGCTTAGAACGGTGCTTGGCACATAGTAAGCGCTTAACAAATGCCATTATTATTATTATTATTATTACAATAGCTTCATTTATTTGACTATTTATTGAGCACTTACTGTGTGCAGAGCACAATACTAGTCACTTGGGAGAGGACAATATCAAACAGTAAACAGACACCTTCCTTGCCCATAACGAGCTTACAGCCTAGAGGGGGAGATAGACATTAATATTGGATATGGTCCCTGCCCTCAAGGGAATACTTTGGGGGTAGTAACTCCAGTGCATGGGTGACAGAGTAGGGAGGGAAAATAGGATGGGCAGATGATCAGGGAAGGATTCCTAGAGGGGATGGGATTTTAGTAGAATTTTGAAGATCAGGAGGATGGTGGTCTGTCAAATTTGAAGTGGGAGGAAGTTCCAAGATGGAGGAGGGAGGGGAGTGAGCAAGAGATCGATGGTGGAAGAGATGAGAGTGAGGCCCAGGGAGTAGGTTGGCATTAGAGGAGCGAAGTGTGTGGGCTGAGTTGTGATGGGAGAGGAGAGAAGATAATTAAGGGGGAGAGAGCTTACTGAGGGTCTTAAAGCTGACAATTAGGAGTTTCTGCTTGATGTGGAGAGGGATGGACAACCATTGGAGATTTCTGAGGAGTGGGATGACGTATGCAGAATGGTGCTTTAGAAAAATAACAAGGGCAGAAGAGTGAAGTAAAAACTGGAGAGGGGAAAGGCCAGGATTTAGGGAGACCAATGAGGAGGCTGATACAGTCGTCTAGTTGAGATACGACTAGTGCCTGGATCAGGATGTGACCATTTGGTTGGAGAGGAAGGAGCAGATTCTAGAGCTGTTTTTAAGATAGAACCAAAGGAATTTAGTTACTGACTGAATCTCCTCGGAAGAGATAATGCCAAGGTTTCAGGCTTGTGAGATGCGGGTTTGAGGGGGATTGGTGGTGGTGTTTTCAACAGGAAAGGGAAAGTTAGGGGGAGAAGAGGGTCTGGGAGGGAAAATGAGGAGTCCAATTTGGGACGTGTTAAATCTGTGGTGGTTGGGGGACATCCGGGTAGAGATGTCCTAAAGGCAGGAGGAAATCCGAGTCTGCAGAGAAGGAGAGAAGTCGCTGGTGAGATAGATCTGGGAGTCATCAGTGGAGAGATGGTAGTTGAAGCCGTGGGAGGGGATGAACTCCCAAAAGGGTGGGTGTAGCTGAAGTATAGGAGGGGGCCCGGGACTGAGCCTCGAGGGATCCCCACAGTTAGGGGGTGACAGGCAGGGGAAGACCCGATGAAAGGGACTGAGGTGTGCCAGAGAGGTAGGAGGACCAGGAGAGGACCCTGTCAGAGAAACCAAGGTTAGATAGTGGCATGGCCTCGTGGAAAGAGCATAGGCCTGGGAGTCAGAGGACCTGGGTTCTAATCCCAGCTCTGCCACTCTCCTGCTGGGTGACCTCGGGCAAGTCATTTAACTTTTCTGGGGTTCAGTATCCTCGTTGGTAAAATGGGAATTCCGTTCCCCTTCCTACTTAGACTGTGAATCCCATGTGGGACAAGTACTGGGTCTGATCTGATTATCTCGCATCAATGCCTGTGCTTAGCATAGTCCTTGGCACATAGCAAGCACTTAAGAAATACCACAGTCATTGCTGTTATCACTATTATTATTTCCAGGAAAGTATTTCTTCCTTACTGACCTTCCTGCCTCCAGCCTCTCTCCTATCCAGTCCATGCTTCGCTCTGCTGCCTGTATCGTTTTTCTACAAAATCGCGCTGCAAGCCTCTCCCCACTCCTCATAATTCATTGTCGTGTTTGTTGAGCGCTTACTGTGTTCACTGTACTAAGCGCTTAAGCCTTTAATGGTTGCCCATCTTTCTCTGCATCAAGCAGAAACTCTTCACTCTTGGCTTTAAGGCACTCAATCAGCTCCCCTCCCCCAAATTTCTCCTTGCTCCACTCCCCCTACAACCCAGCTTGCACATTTCAATATTCCAGTGCCAACCCGCTCACTCTCTCCACCGACCCCCATGTTCACGCCTTTCCTCTTGCCTGGAACTCCTTTTCCCTCTGTATCCGACGGGTCACCACTATCCCCAGCCTCAAATAATGATAATAATAATAATAGTGATATTTGTTAAATGCTTACTATGTGCTACACTATTTGCTCAGGTAGATACAAGATAATCAGGTTGGACACAGTCCCTGTCCCACATGGGGCTCACTGTGGGAGAACAGGTATTTAATTTCCATTTTACAGATGAGGAAACTGAGGCACAGAAAAGTTAAGCGACTTGTCCAAGGTCATCCACCAGTTAATGGGGGAGCTCAGATTAGAACCCAGGTCCTCTGACTCCTAGGCCTGTGCTCTTTCCACTAGGACAGACTGCTTCAGTGTGCGCAAAGTCCCACTAAATGTCAAAGTCCCACTAAATATCACATCTCCTCCAGGAAGCCTTCCCTGACTAATCTCTCATCTCCGTATCCTATTCTCCCTCCCTAATGCATCACCTTTGCACTTGAATCCATACCCACAAGACACTTAAGTACCTTCCCCATCTCCAATGGTACCTACGTACAGGAAAGAGCCCCGGCTTGGGAGTCAGAGGTCAGGGGTTCGAATCCCAACTCTGCCACTTGTCAGCTGTGTGACTGTGGGCAAGTTACTTAACTTCTCTGTGCCTCAGTTACCTCATCTGTAAAATGGGGATTAACTGTGAGCTTCACGTGGGACAACCTGATTACCCTGTATCTACCCCAGCGCTTAGAACAGTGCTTGGCACATAGTAAGCGCTTAACAAATACCAACATTATTATTATTATTATTATTCTTTTACTTGGCTGCTTCCCCTACCGGCACTTTATTTTATAGAGAAGCACCATGGCTCAGTGGAAAGAGCACAGGCTTAGGAGTCAGAGGTCATGGGTTTGAATCCCGGCTCCACCTCCTGTCATCTGTGTGACTTTGGGCAAGTCACTCAACTTCTCGGTGCCTCAGTTATCTCATCTGTAAAATGGGGATTAAGACTGTGAGCCTCACGTGGGACAACCTGATGACCCTGTATCTACCCCAGCGCTTAGAACAGTGCTCGGCACATAGTAAGCACTTAACAAATACCAACATTATTATTATTTATTTTAATGTCTGTCTTCCCCACTAGACTGTAAGCTCCTTGGGGGCAAGATTCGTGCCTCTCTGTCTAATTCTCCCAAATACTGAGTGCTTATCAAAGTAAGTGCTCATTAAAGACCACGGATTGATTGATTGAGACGGGGATGGTCAACAGTGATAAAGACTGTGGAATGTCAGGGAGGACTAGAACGGAATAGAGTCTGTTAAATTTAGCAAGGAGGAGGTCATTGGTGCCCTTGGATGAAGCAGTTTCAGTGGAACAGAGGTCGGAAAAACCAGATTTTAGAGGGTCGAGGAGGAAACAGGTGGAAAGAAAGTGGTAGCAGCAGGGGCCAACAGCCCACTCAAAGGGTTTGGACAGGAATGGTAGGAAGGAGGGAGATGAGGTAATAATAATCATGGTTTTTGTTAAGCGCTTACTATGCTGGAGGGTGAAGTGGGGTTGAGAGAATCCGCCCCTTCCTCTCCATCCAAACAGCTACCATGCTGATCCAAGTGCTTATCCTATCCCACCTTGACTACTGGAGCAGCCTCCTCGCTGACTTGCCTGCCTCCTCCACTCCAGGCCCTACTTCACTCGGCTGCCTGGATCATTTTTTTTTTTTAAGTTAATTCCACGTCTCCCTACTGAAAAACCTTCACTGGTTGCCCATTCATCTCCACACCGCATGAAACTCCTTACCGTTGGGTTTAAGGAACTCAATCAGCTCTCCCCATTCTACCTCACCGATCTCCTACAACCCAAACTGTGCCCCTTGAGCACTTGACAGTCACCCCACCTGCAACCCCTCAGCACTCACGTACATATCCTTACACCCTGCCATTTCCCCTACCAGAAACGTATTCCGTCTGTCTCCCCGGCTAGTCTGTGAGCTTCTTACAGGCAGAGATCGTGATACCAACCTGAGATCGTGAGCTCATTGCGGGCAGGGAACGTGTCTACCAACTCTGTTGTACTGTACTTTCCCAAGGGCTTAGAACAGTGCTCTGTACCCAGTTAAGTGCTCAATAAATACCACTTAAGATACAAAATACAAAGGTGTGTTTGAAAGCAGCAAAGAAGGAACAGTTAAGAGTTGAGAAGGAACTTGAGAGTGAACAGTTAAAGATGACAGCCAAGGAGAAAAGAAGGGTAGACACAAGGTTTTTAATTAGGTGCAGAGGCATGAGGTTGGAGGCACGGTTGGAGGGGGTAGATTTTGAAAGCGGGCAAGAGATAGTCTCTTGGAAGTCGGCCAGGAAGGATGAGAGAGCAGATGGTGAGGTAGGAGGGGGCTGAGGAAGTGAAGGGGAGACTTTAGGAAGTTCATGCCCAATGGTTTAAACTTTGTTAACAAAGTAGATGGCAGAGTCATTCATTCATTCATTCAGTCGTATTTATCGAACGCTTACTGTGTACAGAGCACTGTATTAAGCGCTTGGAAAGTACAATTTGGCAATAAATAGAGACGGTGCCTACCCAACAACGAGCTCACAGTCCAGAAGCGGGGAGACAGACCACAAAACAAAACAAGTAGACAGGCATCAATAGCATCGACATAATAAATAGAATTTTAGATATATACACATCATTAATAAAATAAATAAATATGTACATATATACACAATGCTGTAGGACGGGGAGGGGGAAGTAGAGCAGAGGGAGGGAGTCGGGGTGATGGGGAGGGGAGAAGGAGCAGAGGAAAAGGGGGGCTTAGTCTGGGAAGGCCTCGCGGAGGAGGTGAGCTCTCAGTAGGGCCTTGAAGGGGGGAAGTGTGCTAGTTTGGCAGATGTGAGGAGGGAGGGCATTCCAGGCCAGAGGTAGGAGGTGGGCCAGGGATTGAAGGCGGGACAGGCAAGAGCGAGGCACAGCGAGGAGGTGAGTGGGGGAAGAGAAGCGGAGTGTGTGGGCCGGGCTGTAGAAGGAGAGAAGGGAGGTGAGGTGAGAGGGGAAAAGGTGATGGAGAGCTTTGAAGCCAGTACTGAAGAGCTTTTGCTTGATACGAAGGTTGATAGGCAACCGCTAGAGATTTTTGAGAAGGGGGATGACATGCCCAGAGCAGGCACATCATCAGGGGTGAGAGATGGAGGAGGTGGGGACACTGGGGGGTTATGGAAGAAGCTAAAAGTCAGGAATTGTTGGTGCCAAAGTGGGCAATGGAGTCTCTAAGGGAGGAGGAGTAAGTAGTATTGCAGGGCAGAGTTATAGCAGGTGAAGATGAGTATGAGATGGCTGAGGTGACTGAAGTTAGCCTGGTGCCTGGATTTTCACCAACAGAGTTCCAGGCACAAGCACATGCCTGATGGAAGCATCCTGATCCCCGGCTGGGGATTGACACTGTGAGATCAACAGAGGGACGGGAAGGGTGCGAGGGAGTTGAGTTTGGCAGAGAGGGTGGAGTTGAGGGCCTGGATGTGTACATCAAGGGAGGGGAGGTTGGGTAGAGAGTCCAAATGGGGTATGATGGTTTGGGATAAGTGGAGGGCGTGAAGAGATCTGAAATCTTTGTAGAGGGGACAGGACTGTTTTAATAGTAATTATGGTCTTTATTAAGGGCTTCCTATGTGCCAGGCACTGTTCTAAGCATTGGGGTAGATACGAGATAATTGGGTTGGACACCATCTCCGTCTCACACGGGCCTCACAGTCTTGCAGGGAGGGGGTATGTGGGAGGGAAGACTGGGTCCAGCCCTACCATCTTGCATCTACCCCAGCGCTTAAGAACCATGCCTGGCACATAGAAAATGCTTAACAAATGCCTTAATGATCAATTATTATTCTCATCTATGCTCTTTCCGCTACACCACACTCCTTCCCTCCATAACAGAGCTGAACAGCCTGATGATGGATGGCTCACCGCAATGAGTTCTGGATGCACCTTGTTTTGCAAAGATCTTTCCTTATCAGAGCACTGGCTGTTGATGGGTGGGGCTCTCTAAATCTGGCTAGAGGTAGAGTGACTGGCTGGAGAAACCGGTGTCCTCTGAAACCATCTGTCGATCAATCAATCAGTGGTATTTATTGAGCACATACTGTGTACCCCACCCCCCCACACACTACAGAGTTGGTAGACGTGATCCCTGCCCACAAGGAGCCTACAGTCCGATGTACAGTTTACAACGACCCTTGTCTGCGAAGGCCCTGCCCCGTTGCTCCTGCCATGTCGTGGTGCTGGTCTGCCTAGTAGTGACAAGGACAACTGTAATTTTTTGTTGTCGTTTTGTGTCTTTGTTTTGGCTCTTCTCCAGGTTGCACCAAAAGGGGGAAGAGACCCAAGCCTTACGCAGCCACACACTGTTGTATCACACTCAACAACGGCTTGTCAATGGATGAGGGGACAGTAGGGCCTGATGCTCAGAAGCCTCAGAGATTCTGTTCCATGACCACAGACTGCACCAGTTAACTCTGCCAATCAATCGATCGATTGTATTTTTTCAATCAGTAGTATTTATTGAGCGCTTACTGTGTGCCGGCCATCTCCCAGGGCATGCCGCGGGACCCAGGGGGACCACTGCTACGAGAACAAATTAAGCACGTGTCCTGCTGGGGTTGGATATACCTTTCACCTCATGACCTTTCTTCCACTCTCTCTGCGTGCCTGCGCCCGGCCTGGTAGGAAAGCCGCTGCTGAACCCCCTCGGCCCCTCTTCACCTTCAGAGTCAAACGAAAATCTGGCATTGGCAGCCTCACCTCACCTCGCACTCACGGCCCCCCTCACCGCAGCTGAGCAAACCGCCTTCCCTCCCTGCCGCCGGGGGCCGGCCCCGGCTCCCCTCCGCATCATCGAGAAGACCCCATCCGTCTTGTTATCCCCTGCTCCGGCGGGCTTTAGAATGACACCTGCACCTTGAGGTCCCCACATAACCTCAGGAAGACTAGGGGCTGTAGTAGCCGTTGCTGTGGACCCTGCTACACAAGGCAAAATTCTGCCCCTATAGTCACGGCTCCCTACTGACTTTTGTTTTTATTTTGTGTGCTGTGTATTTGCCCTTGTCCTTTATGCTGTTTTAAAGATTTAGCATTTCATTGCTTCCAGTGTGTCTGTCTCCGGTCCTTTGCCATTCCGCCCCTCCGGCAACTTATTCATAGATGGTAGCCCCTGGAGGGACAGGGTCCAGGTCTAATTTCCAGCTGTGTACTCTTTCCCAGTGCTTATTCCAGTGCTCTGCATGCTGTACACGCTTAATAAATACCATTGCTACAACCTTCGGGGTCTGAATCATACTCACCCCAAATGAGGAGCCAGAAATGGTGCACAACTGTATTTTCACGGGCAGAGTGTGCACATGATTCTCACTCAGTAATACCTTAATGGGGAGAATCTCACGGGCCAGCAGAATCATCTTCAAAAGTCAACAGCTGTCCTGGGAAATACCTGCATGCACATAGGAATGGGAATATGTAGCCCCACAATGGGCGAATCTGCATTCCAGTCCCCAGGTCTAGCCACTCAACCTACCTTGGTTGCGAGGTGGGTGAAAAGAGGGAAGTTGACCCCCAGCTCTCACTGAGCATTAGAAAAGGAAGTCAGAGTACTTGCTGTGACAGAAAATTTCAGTCAGTCTAAGCAGAATCAGGATCAACAGGATTAGAGAACCGAGAAGACCGAATCACTGCCATTTTTCCATCCTAGGGACCGTCCCTCAACTCTAGCCCTCTGCGCTGGAAGGTGCCCCTCTCCAAAGGATTAGTCTCGGGAAGGCTAGTCTTTCTCCGGCTATTCCATAAACTGCACTAGTAGGTGCTGAGGCTCCTCACCCACATAGCTATCCCTCCCCTAGTAAGCTTGAGAAAGAGCTCGGGTCTGACCTCTCTCGTCCCGCTAACCGGGAGGCCCAGCCTGACCCAGGCCTCAGGAGAGAGGATCCCTACCCAACCTGCGCCCCCAGTGGGGACCGGTCTAGGTTCTGGATAGGAGCAAGTCTACGTGTACACGTGGGCTCTCTCCGAGGGCTGCCGAGACCCTTCCTCGTGCTTTGCTGAGAAGAGCTAGAGTTGGGAAACGCGTCAGAACAGCAGCTCCCGGGGATCAACGGGAGCATAATCAAGATGGTCGGGGACTGCTGTCCCTGCGTAGACATAGGCCCAAGAGAAAAAAGCGTGCCCACACTGGCCTGAACATAATCCTCCACTGAGGCCGCTCTTGGTGGAAATCAAGACTCAGAAGGCCCGCCAAAGCTGAGGTGGCCCCTGGAGACATTGGTCCCACCTCCGCTGGATCCCACTGGGGAAAAAAAATCCTGAGTCCCCAAGGGACAGCACTTAAGAGTCCCAGAGGCTCCTACCCGCAGGAGGCTTGGCAGAGGTAGACTGGCTGGCTTCCCTGAGGATGAAATGCCCCTCCCAGACCAGGGTTCACCCGGATGCTTCTGGGAAAGGATGTGGCCACGTCCCCTGCCAGCTGATTGGCTGGCTCAATTAGGGTCACTCCTAATTCAAATCAAGTCTTGGTCACTCAAAGATTCTGCCCCCAAGGAGGTCCACTATCTCACCTGATTCCAAACGGTCCTCCCCCATTTTTTAGGCCAGTGCCAGGAAAGAACATGGGGCAACTAGCACACCACCCCCCCTGCCAAAAAAAAAATGACTCCAATACCCAAATAAAAACCTTATTTTTCTTTTAATGTGTTTGGCCAAACAGGAAAGTGAAAATTCTAATCTGGTTAATTGTACAGAAAATATAATTTGTAGCCAGTAGCAAACACCACCAGAGTTTGTGTTTTGGGGTTTTTTGTTTTTGTTTTGTTTTTTGTTTTTTTTTAAAAGCACACATCATCGGCAGATGGCATACTATGATCTCCATCAACAAAAAGTCAAGTCTGAGGCAAGTTTCATAATGCGGGACAGGGATGAAGTTTCCTGAGGGCGCCTTCAGTTCGGAAGGACCCCAGTCCATCCTGGAGATGGAGGGGGGCGGGAATTAGGTGAGAATCAGCACTGGATGATTCTTGGGAATCGTGTCATCCATTCTACATCTGATGAGGAATGTCTCTCGGATTACTTGATTAAACAAACAAAAAAACCCCACGAAATACAGAATTCCTCTCTCTCTCCCTGCCGGTCTGTACAGAGAGGCCCGGCTGGAGGCTTTGCGGTCTCCTACGTCGTCCCGTGTCGAGGTCGTCGCTTTGAATCCCGCCGTCCTAAAAACAAAGTTCCCAAGGCAGCCCCCCGTTTGGACCGGAAGGCAAACGCCCCAATCTCACCGGGCTCCTTTGGCAGGGAGACCCTAGCCTGGGTGCCCTGATCGGGGTTCAGGTTGCCACGTGAGGGTGCCGGGGGGGGGGGGGGGGGGGGTTGGGGTTGGGGGGGGGGGTCGGTTGCTGGCCGCAGAGAGAAGCGAGCAGGGCTGGCCTGGGAGGCCGCGCACATCGTTCGGGAGGCCAGCCGCAGGCAGAGATGGGCCGGGCGCCCGAGTGGTCGGGAGCCCGAGGGAGATGCCCGGGCCGGGTCGGCTACCGCCAGCCGGCAGCGGCGCCGGGGCCTTCTTCACATTCCGTGCTTCTTGCGGATGACGGCCATGGCCAGCAGCCGGTCCTTCTCCCGCAGCTCCTCGCGGAGTTTGGCCTCGGTGAGCCGCAGGTGGCGGATGCTGCCCTTCATCTCCTTCATCTTCACCTCCATTAGGGCCAGGATGTCCCGCTGCTCGTTCAGCTTGCGCAGCAGCTCCTCCTCCGTGGTGCCCGACGACAGCGAGTACGAGTGGTCGGAGCCCGTGTCCGGGAAGCCATCCTCGCCCACCACCACCAGTCGGACTCCCGCCGCGGAGCAACTAGCCTCGACGGCGGCGGCGGCGGCGGCGGCCGAGGGGTGAGCCGGCTCCGGCCCGGGGCCCCCCTCGGGAGCCCCGAATTCCATCTGAACCGTCAGGTCCACGGGTTTCACGTCGTCCCCGGCCGGCGGGGGCGGGGAGGTCGGGACGGCCGAACCCCCGGCCGGGCCACCCTCCACGGCCGCCTGCAGGGTCAGGAGCACGGCCGCCGGGGCAGACACCAGGGGTTGCGGCTGAGGCGGCGGCGGCTGCTGCAGCTGCTGCAGATGTTGCTGCTGCTGCTGCCTCCGGCGAGCGGCGGCCCCCGCGGCCCCGCTCCCGGCGCGGCGCGCGGTCTTGCGCTCGTTGACACCGCGCAGGGGGAAGATGGTGGGGACGCGCACCGTGTAGGTTTTACGGCCGCCCTGGAAGTGGACGCTGCAGAGGCGGTGGCCCGTGGTGGGCTGGAAGGTGGAGAAACAGCCGCTGACGCCCGCCCGGGAAACGTTCTTCAGCCATAGGCGTCGCAGCTCGGCGTCCTTGGGGAAGGTGTAGAAGTGCAGCGCCTTGTCCCGGTGCGAGTTATTGTAGCAGCCCGGCACGCAGCACGTAAAACCCGGCATCGCGGCGAGATCCCGACCGATGGACCGACCGACCGACCGATCGACGGGCCGCCCGCCGGACGGACCGAGGCCTCGCCGCCCGCTGCCCCAAAGGCTAGCGACCTCCCGCCAATCGCTAGCTGCGGCGACCGGTTGCCCGCCCGGCCAAGTGGCTAACCGTCCCACCGTCCGGTCGCCCCCCCTCCCCCTCGAACGTCCCAGCCACCGCCACGACCGCCGCTGGTGATGTCAGCCTCAGGTACTGGGTGAAGTACCGCTCGGGGAGGGAGGACTACGCCCTCCACAATGCACCGCGCCCCATTTCCGGTGGCGCGGCTCCCGGCTTCCGGAATCCACCCTCCCCTCTCCCGGCTGCAGGGGCCGGGAGAGGTGCCTTGCTTTCGACGGACGGACGGGCCGTCCCCTCGCGTCCCCGCCTTCGCCCTCACCTCTTCTCCCCGCGGTGCAGGCCGCAATTTCGGCGGCGTCCCGTTCCCGTCGCTATTTGTCGGGGAGAAACTACAGTTCCCACAAGGCATTGCGGCCGGGGGGGACTACGACTCCCACAATGCACTGTAACGGCGCCTTGCCCTACCTCGGGAGGAACTACGTCTCCCATCAGGACTTGTCGTTCGCTCCGCCCGCCCGCCCTTCCTTCCCTTCAGACTCCCTCTCTCTCCGTTCCTCCCTCGACTTTGTCCCCGAGGAAGTCGTCGTAACTCCCAGTGGCGAAGGCTCCTCCTCGTCGTCGGCCGCTCGCTCTACCGAGTAGTCGTCCCGCCCTCTGAGGGGCTGGCACTTACCGGGAGGTTCGCAGGGTTTTAGGGAGGGAGATGAGGCGTCGGTTCCTTCGCCTCTCCGGTCGAAGGGGGTCACCTTCTCCCGAGCTTTGACCGGACAGGGCGGTCCATGCGCAGGTGAATCGCGCCCAGCCGCCGCAGATCTAGCGGCCGGGAGCCGGGCCTGGTCTGGAGAGGATGACCCGTGGAGTAGTCCAGTGCTTGGCATGTAGTAAGCAGAGAAGCAGCGTGGCTCAGTGGAAAGAGCCCGGGCTTGGGAGTCAGAGGTCATGGGTTCCAATCCCGTCTCTGTCACTTGGCAGCTGTGTGACTGTGGGCAAGTCTCTTCACTTGGGAAGCAGCGTGGCTCAGTGAAAAGAGCCTGGGCTTCAGAGTCAGAGGTCATGGGTTCGACTCCCGGCTCTGCCTGTCAGCTGTGTGACTGTGGGCAAGTCACTTCACTTCTCTGTGCCTCAGTTACCTCATCTGTAAAATGGGGATTAACTGTGAGCCTCACGTGGGACCACCTGATGACCCTGTATCTACCCCAGCGCTTAGAACAGTGCTCTGCACATAGCGCTTAACAAATACCAACATTATTATTAGTAGTAGTAAGCGCTTAACAAATACCCTCCTTAATAGTAATAGTACTTGCTGGTCCCCGACTAGGCCTTCCCCTACCACGATCCACGCCCACTCCACTTCTTACTTTCGTCATCTTTGAATCGATTCACGTAGGTTTGGAGGGTATGTGTATAATAATAATAACGGTGGTGTTTGTTAAGCGCTTACTCTGTGCAAAGCACTGTTCTGAGCACTGGGGGGATACAAGGTGATCCGGTTGTCCCACGTGGGGCTCATGGTTTGAATCCCCATTTTACAGTTGAGGTCACTGAGGCCCAGAGAAGTGACTTGCCCAAAGTCACACAGCTGACAAGTGGGATTAGAACCCATGACCTATGACTCCCAGGGCCGAGCGTTAAATTTGAGATTTAAATCTCAAACGCCTCGTGTATCACGGTGATACCCTCAGTAAGAATTTATCTGAGCCCGGCTGTTAATCCAGTGAAAAGAGCACAACTCTGGGACGGGGGAAACCCGGTTTCTCATCTCAGCTCTGCGACTAGGAAGCGCCTGCTGGAGCTGGGCCCTTGGTGCCGAAGGCCTCTGACCAAAGGGCCAAATAGGGCAGGGTGGACGGGCCCAGTGGGAATTCTAAAAATCAGCCGACTAGCAAGGACGGTGAAGACCACGATGTTTACCAAGGCCAACCCATGCTGGGCTACAGCACTAGAGGACGGGCGATCTGCTGTCGGCCGTCAGTGAGCCCAGCGCGTAAGATACCCCTCCGTGTACTTCATAAGGCCGTTGCACTCCGGCTCGCCTCCTTTCTCTTTGCAACTCCATGTCCCAGAGGCCGAGAGATCTCCAGTGGTGCTGGCCACGCTACAATTACTATGACCAATTGGCGGCTTTATTTTAATAAATGCATTTGAAATTTGCTTATTTATTTTAACGTCCGTCTCCCCATCTAGGCCGAAAGCGCCTCATGGGCAGGGAACGGATCTACCAACTGTGTTCTATCGTACTCTCTCAAGCGCTTAGTACGGTGTTCTGCGCTCGGCAAGCGGTCAGTAAACAGAATGGTCTGTTGGATAGAGCACAGGCCTGGGAGTCGGGAGGACCTGAGTTCTAACTCCACTCTGCCACTTGCCTGCTGTGTCTTTACTGCTGTACTGTATTTTCCAAGCACTTAGTGCAGTGCTGTGCACACAGTAAGTGTTCAATAAATACGAATGAATGAATGAATGATCTTGGGTAAGTCACTGCTCTTCTCTGTGCCTCAGATACCTCATCTGTGAAATGGGGATTAAGACTGAACCCCCCATGTGGGACAGGGACTATGTCCAACTTGATTGGCTTGTATCTACTCCAGGGCATAGTACAGTGCCTAGTAGCTAGTAAGGGCTTAACAAATCCCATAAAATACACAAATAAATACCACTGATTAATTGATAATTCATCCGTGCGGGTTCTCGGTCCGGTTCAGGACCTGTGAGAGGACAGGCCATAGAGCATTCTCTTCATGAGTTCCCTCCTCACTTTCTGGTCACTTCTTCCCCCGGCTCAGTTTCCTCATTGCTTTTTTTTTTTTTTTTTTGCTTATTGCTTTATCCCTTATTGCTGCTTCATCCTGTCCAATGTCTTTTACATTGTTTTGTATTTAAGTTCATTTATATTATTTCATCTTTCCTACTTTCATTCATTCAATCATATTGAGCGCTTACCGTGTGCAAAGCACTGTACTAAGCGTTTGGGAGAGTACAGTATAACAATAAACAGATACATTCCCTGCCCTCAACGAGCTTACAGTCTAGAGGGGGAGAAAGACTTTAATATAAATAAATGAATTACGAATTACAGAAATGTACATAAGTGTTGTGGGGCTGGGATTGGGAGTGTGACACAGAAGGGAGTGGAGAAGAGCAAAGGAGGGCTTAATCAGGGAAGACCTCTTGAAAGAGATGTGCCTTCAATAAGACTTTGAAGGTGGAGGGGGGAGAGTAATTGTCAGATATGAGGAGGGAGGGCGTTCCGGGCCAGAGGCAGGACGTGGACAAGAGGTCGGTGGCGAGATAGATGAGATTGAGGTAGGATGAGTAGTTTGGCATTAGAGGAGCGAGCTGTGCGGGCTGGGTTATAGTAGGAGAGCAGCATGGTGAGGTAGGAGGGGGTGAGGTGATTGAGTGCCTTAAAGCCAATGGTAAGGAGTTTCTGTTTGATGTGGAGGTGGATGGGCAACTGCTGGAGTTTCTCAAGCAGTGGGGAAACATGGCCCGAATGTTTCTGTGGCAGAGCTGGGAGTAGAACCCAGGTCCTCTGACTCCCAGGCCCGAGCTCATTCCATTAGGTCACACTGCTTCTCGATGTATAAGATAGACATAAGCCCCATGTGAGGGACTGAGTCTCATCCGCTAGATTTGTGTCCACCTCATTGCTTAGCACTAGATCGGTTTCATGTCTGTCTCCCCCACTAGACTGTAAACTCCTTGTGGGCAGGGAATGTGTCTCCCAACTCTATTGTACTGGACACTCCCAAGCACCTAGTACAGTGCCCTGTACACAGTAACAATAATAATAATTTTGCTTACTAGGTACCAGGCACTGTACTAAGCGCTGGGTTGGATACAAGCAAATCGGGTTGGACACAGTCCCTGTCCCACATGGGGCTCAGGGTCTGTCTCAGTCCTCATTTTCCAGATGAGGTAACAGTATGCACTCAGTAACTACTACTGATCAAACGATTGACTGCACACGGTAAGCACTCAGTAAATAACCATTTAATTGATTAGCACAGTGCTTGGCACATAGTAAATAATAAATACCATAACTAATTGACAGCTATGGGTTTATGGGAGTGATTAGAGTGGTCAGAATTATTAATCAAATGGGATTTATCGAGGAAAGTTTAACTTTCCTATTACGGTTGACAAAACCACCATCCTAGGCATTATTCTTGACTCCTCCCTCTCTTTCAACCCTCATTTTCAATCTGTCACTAAATCCTGTTGGATTTTCCTACACAACTTCTCTAGAATCCAGCCCTACCTCTCGGTCCAAATGGCCACATATTCAAGCCACATTTTCAATCTGTCACTAAATCCCGTCCATTCAATCTTCACAACAACCCTAAAATCCATCCCCCCCCCAACCCTCTCCATCACCACTGCTACCACTTTAGTCCAAGCACTTGTCTTATCCCGCCTTGATTGCTGCAGCAGCCTCCTTGCCGACCGCCCTGCCTCCTGGCTCTCCCCACTCCATATTTCACTCTGATGCTCAGATCATTTTTCTAAAGAAATGTTCAGTCTAGGTTTCCCCACGCCTTAAGAACCTCTGGCGGCTGCCCATCCACCACCACATCAAACAGAAACTCCTCACCGTCGGCTTTAAAGCACTCAATCACCTTGCCCCCCTCCTACCTCCCCTCGCTGCTCTCCTACCGCAACCCAGCCCGCACGCTTCGCTCCTCTAATGCCAAACTACTCACTCTACCTCCATCTCTCTATCTCGCGCCAAACTCTCGTCCACCTCCACCCTCTGGCCTGGAACGCCCTCCCTCTTCATATCTGATAGACCATTGTTCTCCCCACCCTCAGAGCTTTATTAAAAGCACATCTCCTCCAAAGGGCCTTCCCTGACTAAGCCCTCCTTTTCTCCCACTCCCTTCAGGGTCACCTTTATGTTTGGTTTTGCACCCTTTATTCACCCCTCTCACAGCCCCACAGCGCTTATGTACATGTCCATCATTTATTAATATTAATGTCGGTGTCCCCTTCTACACTGTAAGCTCGTTAGGGGCAGGGAACGCGTCTACCGACTCTGTTAAACAATACTCTCCTGAGTGTTTAGTACAGTGCACTGTCACGATTAGTGCTCAAATAAATATGAATGATTTGTTGACCGCCACCATGCTGATCAGGTATTTGTCGTAACCCAGCTTAACTACTGCCTCAGCCTCCTCGCTGATCTCTCTTAAATAATAAGAATAATTTTTAAAAATAATGGTATGTGTTAAGGGCTTACTATGGGCCAAGCACTGTTCTAAGCGCTGGGGTAGATACAGGGTTATCAGGTTGTCTCACGTGGGTCTCACAGTCTTAATCCCCATTTTACAGATGAGGGAACTGAGGCACCGAGAAGTGAAGTGACTTGCCCAAAGTCACACAGCTGACAAGTGGCGGAGCCGGGCTTAGAACCCACAGCCTCCAACTCCCAAACCGGTGCTGTTTCCACTAAGCCACGCTGCTTGTGTTTGTTAAATGCTTACTATGTGTACTAAGTGCTGGGGAAGATAAGAAGATTAGAAGCAGTGTGGCTCAGTGGAAAGGGCCCGGGCTTGGGAGTCAGAGGTCGTGAGTTCTAATCCCGAGTCCGCCCCTTGTCTGCTGTGTGACCTGGGGCGAGTCACTTAACTTCTCTGGGCCTCAGTTACCTCATCTGTAAAATGGGGATTAAGACTGTGAGCCCCACGTGGGACAACCTGATAACCCTGTATCTACCCCAGTACTTGGCACATAGTAAACGCCTAACAAATACCATAATCATTCTTCTTCTTATTATTATTATAAGAGATAATCAGGGCCCTCACGGGGCTCACCATCTGAGTAGGAGGGAATGAATCCCCACTTTGCAGTGAGGAAACCGAGGCACAGAGAAGTGAAGTAACCTACCCGAGGTCACCCGGCAGATGAGTGGCGGAGCTGGGATCAGACTCCAGGTATTAATGGGGTTCATTATGTACTCATTAAATGTCCAACACCGTTCTAAACTCTGGGGTAGGTCCAAGTCAATTAGGTCGGACACAGTCCCACATAGGGCTCGCGGTCGGAGTAGGAGGGAGAACGGAGTGAATCCCCACTTTGCAGATGAGGAAGCTGAGGCACAGAGAAGTGCCTCACCATTTCCTAGCCTGGCTTGCGGGAGCGTGGCACGGGGGAACTGAGACAATAGCCTCAGCCCTCCTGCACCGCCCGGGATGCCCCTCACTGCCGGCCGGCTGCCCTCCCAGGCTCCCAGCCTGCCTTGCTAGAACAAAGCTGGGGAGAAACCAGGGCAGAGGTAGCAGCAGCGTGGCTCAGTGGAAAGAGCCCAGGCTTGGGAGTCAGAGGTCATGGGTTTGAATCCCGGCTCTGCCACTTGTCAGCTGTGTGACTGTGGGCAAGTCACTTCACTTCTCTGGGCCTCAGTTACCTCATCTGTAAAATGGGGATGAAGACTATGAGCCTCATGTGGGACAACCTGATTACCCTGTATACCCCAGCGCTTAGAACAGTGCTCTGCACATAGTAAGTGCTTAACAAATACCAACATTATTATTATTATTATTCATGAAGTGTGGAACACCCTGTAGGCTTTGACTGTGGCTGTTGGGCTTATCGGATTCTGAGCTGGAAGGGCCTGAGAACAGCTACTTTGTTTTTTTATTTTTTTTTGTATTTGTATTTTGTTTTGTATTTTGGTCCTTGTTCTCTTGTGTTGTTTTACTTTTATCTTTTCAAACTTTCCTCCCAGGCCTGTCGCCAACTTCCCAGCCAAGTCCCCCCACACCCCATTTTTTAGACTGTCGGCCCCCTCGGGCCTTATTTCTCCTTCACTGTATCCTTCCCTGGGGCTTTGCAGTGCTGTATGCACAGCAGGTGCTCAGTTCATTCCACCTGAACGAACCACTGTTCCTGTTCCTTGTCACACTCAGGATTTCGATGAGCCCAAGTTCAAAGAACAGACAGGCTTCAAGTCCATTTTATTTTTTAAAATTTTTTAATGGCAGCTGTGAAGCGCTTACTGTGTGCCAGGCACCGTACTAAGTGCTGGGGTAGAGACAAGCTAATCAGGTTGCACACAGTCTCTGTCCCACATGGGGCTCACGGTCTTAATCCCCAGTTTACAGATGAGGCAACCGAGGCCCAGAGAAGTGACTGACCCGAGGTCACAAAGCAGGCACATGGCAGAGTCCGGGCTAGAACTCAGGTCCTCCCGACTTCCAGGCCCGTGCTCTTTCCGCTAGGCCACACTGCTTCCCTGTGCAGATGGTACTGGACCTTTCTCTTATGTGTTGGATTCTGACGCGCGCAAAAGACCTTAGTATTCGCACCCTTTATATCTTCACTCGGTCCTGGGTCTTTCTCCAGTGGCTCTTGACAGTTATCTCCTAGAGATGACTGGATTGACTCACCAGCTTCCTGATAACCCTAGTCCACTTCCTGGATCCTACTCCTTATGGCTCCCTGGCCCTTTCCTGGACTCTGGATAAATCGATTAATGGTATTTATTTGAGTGCTGTGCTGGAACACTGCACCTAGCATTTGAGAGAATACAACAGAGTTGGGAGACATAATCTCCGCCCATAAGAAGTATACAATCTAATGGAGACGGATATTAGAATCAATTTCTGATAGGGGAGTATAAGGATATTTACCCAAGCACTGTGGGTGTGGGGTGAGTATCAAAGTGCTTAGGAGATACAGAAGAGAGGGAGAGTAGGGTGGGGAGATGAGTTGTTAGGGAAGGCTTCCTGGAGGAGATAGGATTTTAGTAGGGCTTTGAGGATGGGAAGAAGGGTGGTCTGTCGGATATGAGTGGGGAGGGAGTTCCAGGCAGGAGGGAGGGCGTGAACAAGGGGTTGGTGGCAAGGGAAAAGTTTGAGGCACAGTAGGGAGGTTGGACTTAGTATGCAGGCTGGGTCGTAGTGGGAGAGGAGCGAGGATAGGTAGGAGGGAGAGAGCTGAATGTGTGTTTCAGAGCCAATGGTGTGGTCCATTCTGAGATTCCCCCAATTTTTCTGGATGCTTTGTGTTAGGGCAATCTGCTTCCCCCAAAAGAGACCCACACATAATCAACAGAATTTTTGGAGTCCTTACTGCGTACAGAACACTAGGGACTAAGGGCTTGGGAGAGTAGAATAGAGGTAGTAGATGTGATCCCCGCCCTTAAGGAGCTTACAGTCTAGTGGGGGAGACGGGTACCAAGATAAATGACAGGTAGGGGAGGCAATGTGGTATAAGGACATGTACATTCATTCAGTTGTATTTATTAAGCGCTTACTGTGCACAGAGCACTGTACTAAGAGCTCGAGTGCTGTACTAAGCACTCGGGCACTGTACATAAGTGCTGTGTGCGTGTGTGTGTGGTGGTGGGGATGAGTACCTAAGGGCTTAGAGGGTACGGACCTGTCGCAGAAGGGAGGGAAAATAGAGAGGGGAGATGAGAGGTTAGTCAGGGAAAGCTTCCTGGACATGGAATTTTAGTAGGGCTTTGAAGATGGGGAGAGGGATGGTCTGCTGGATATGAAAGAGGAGGGAGTTCCAGGCTGGAGGGAGGATATTCATTCAGTAGTATTTATTGAGTGCTTACTATGTGCAGAGCACTGTACTAAGCGCTTGGAATGTACAATTTGGCGACAGATAGAGACAGTCCCGGCCCAATGACGGGCTTACAGTCTCATCGGGGGAGAGACGGACAAAAACAAGACAACATAATCACGATAAATAGAATCAAGGGGATGTACACCTCATTAACAAAATAAATAGGGTAATAAAAATATATACAAATGAGCACAGTGCTGAGGGGAGGGGAAGGGAGAGGGGGAGGAGCAGAGGGAAAGAAGGCTTAGCTGAAGGCAGGTGAAGGGGGGGAGGGGGAGGGAGCAGAGGGCGGAGGCAGAGCAGAGAGGGAGCAGAGGGAAAAGGAGAGGCTCAGTCTGGGAAGGCCTCTTGGAGGAGGTGAGCTCTCAGTAGGGCTTTGAAGAGGGGAAGAGAGTTAGTTTGGCTGAGGTGAGGAGGGAGGGCATTCCAGGACAGCGGGAGGACGTGGGCCAGAGGTCGACGGTGGGATAGGCGTGAACGGGAGATGGTGAGGAGGTGAGCGGCAGAGGAGCAGAGCGTGCAGTATGAGTAAGGGGATGGTGGCAAGAGAGATGAGAGCGAGGTACAGTGAGTAGGTTGGCATTAGAGGAGTGAAGTGTGCGGGCCGGGCTGTAGTGGGAGAGGAGTGATGTTGCATAGTGGGGAGAGAGCTGATCATCCAGTCAGGATGCAAGACAACATCTATCTAGGTCAGCAGGAACACTGGTGTGGATACTGAAGTCCCCAAGGATCAGTGTCGGAATGGAGGAGAGCAGCAAGGTGAAAAAGGCATCCAAATAGTTCAGACAAACAGAGGTGGGGTGACGGGCGGTAGACGGCTGCTTCAACTACTAATTGCGGTGAGTGGTAGCGGCAGGTGAAGGGGACTTCAAAGGAAGAGGTGAGGGATGGAAGGAGGAGTGGGACGGTGCAAAAGTGGTGTTGGGGGGCAAGGAGTAACTATGGTATTTACTAAGCGCTTACTATGTGCCAGGCACTGTACTAAGCGCTGGGGCAGATACAAGCGAATTGGGTTGGACACAGTCTCTGTTCCAGGTGGGGCTCGCAGTCTTGTTCCCCATTTCCCAGATGAAGTAACTGAGGCACAGAGAAGGTAAGTGACTTGGCCAAGGTCACAAGTGCGGAATCCATGATCTTCTGACTCCCAGGCCCGTGCTCTATCCACTCCGCCATGCTGCTTCTGTAGGCTGACTTCACCGTGCGGAGTGAAACAACTTCCCTGCGTGCATATTGAATTTATAGGTCCTTTCCTTAACTTCCACCCCTCAAAGTTACAATCTCTCTCTTCCCCATCCCTCACATCCACTCCCTCTCCAGCAGTTTCTCCCCAGCCTTGCATATCTGACTATTGTCCACCTCCCATCAGCCCCCAAGGGCACAGCCAGTCTTCCCAGATACTCTGAAGCCAGAAAGGAAGAAAATACCGCACTGCATGGCCAAGGGGGAGAGTCGGGGTGGCAGGGGAAATGGTGAAGATGATGATGTGGAAAAGCCCATTTTTTGTGAGGCTCTGTGGAACTGGGAGATACCTTCCAACCGACATTATTAAACGGTAAGCTCGTTGTGGGCAGGGAATGTGTCTGTTGTATTCTCCCAAGTGCTTAGTACAGTGCTCTGCACACAGTAACCGCTCAATAAATATGATTGATTGAGAAGGGGTATTGGGGTGTTGAAGAAGGGGCTTCGGTGAGTGCTGCCTACTGGGAGTTCTGCTGCCTTAACCTGGGCACTGGCCCCTCTTCCTAGGCGGTCCCAGATGCCGTGAAATTCCGCCCCCATTATTAAATGGCATTTAAGTGCTCACTATGTGCCAGGCACTGTACTAAGCACTGGGGTAGATACAAGTTAATCAGGTTGGAGATAGTCCCTGTCTCACATAGCACTCACAGTCTTAATCCCCATGAAGTAACTGAGGCACTGTGAAGTGAAGTGACTTGCCCAAGGTCACACAACAGATGTGTAGCGGAGCCAGGATTGGAGCCCAGGTCCTCCGACTCCCAGGTCCGTACTCTTTCCTCTAGGCCCCGCTGCTTCTCGTCTGACCCCTCTGGATTCTGTCCCAATCCCTGGGCATTTCCCAGACCCAATGCCCTCCGGTGCCACTGGGGCACAGCCCCCCGACTCTGGAGAGGAGGATTAAAGGTGGAAGCCCTTTCTCACCAAGGAGAGGGTAGTTTAGAGGGCAGGAATCCCCGAGGGGTAGGTGGGCCAGCAATGCTTCTCAACCTGGCTTCTTTCTTCTCCTTGGGACCAGCATTCTCCCACCCCTTGACCTTGTTTAGCGTATGACAGGGTAGGACATTCTGATTGGAGGCTATACTGCTTGGAGGGACTAGTGATTCTTGCTTCCTGTGAAGTTGGAGGCAACTTCTCTGACCAGGGGCCCCTCTGCAGCTGAACTTTTGGGAGAGGTGTGAGTTGGTCAGTGCCAGGCCTGGGAGTCAGAGAACCTGGGTTCTATTCTCTGCTCCGCTGCTTGGCTGCTCTGTTACCTTGGCCAAGTCACTTCTCTGTGCTTCAGTTTCCTTGTCTGTCAAATGGAGAAAAAAATAACTGCTCCCCTTCCCTCCTAGACTGTGGGTCCCATGTGGGACAGTGACTGTGTCTGACCTGATGATCTTCTATCTATCCAGTGCTCAGTGAGTGGTTGGCACTCAGGAAACTCTTAACCGGTATTATTTATGAGTGCTTACTGTGTGCCGAACGCTGTACTAAGCGCTTGGGAGAGTACAGTGCAACAGAGTTGGTAGACACATTCCCCGCCCACGACGAGCTCACAGTCTAGAGGGGGAAACAGACATTAATAGAAATGAATAAATTACCAATGTGTACCTAAGTGCTGTGGGGCTGAGGGAGGAGTGAAAAAGGTTGCAAATCCCAGAGCAAGGGTGAAACAGAACAGAGTGGGAGAAGAGGAAATGAGGGCTTAGTCAGGGAGGGCCTCTCGGAGATGTGATTTTAATATTTTATTTCAATATCATTATTATCCTTCACCTCCTTAAAACCAGTGCGGTCATACCACCCGGTGCTGCTCAGGGCCCCTCTAGGGTAGCTTGGCCAAGGTCCTTCTGATTTGAAAGGGGGAAAGAGTGACGACTAGTTGCCTTTTCTTTCTCCAAAAAGCCGTGCAACTCTGCAGACTGGTGAGCTGGACCTAGGGCACTGCTCTCTGATCCATGGCTTTACTGGAAGAGACACTGAGTGGGTATGGATCTTGAGTGGGTATGATCAAAGAGTTGGTAAATGGGGCACCAGGGATGGCCCCCTAGCTCTGGGCTCTGTGGGCTGCGGTTGGGTGCGGGACACAAGCCGAGGAGCTTGAAAAAAGCGTGTGAAGAACAGTATATGCTACACTGCACTCAGTGCTTAGAACAGTGCTCAGCGCTTAGAACCAGTGCCTGCCACATAGTAAGCGCTTAGCAAATAACATCGTTATTATTATTATTCTACCCCCTTTGTGGGAAGCAGCACGGCCAAGTGGAAAGAGCACGGGCATGGGAGTCAGAGGTCCTGGGTTCTAATCCTACCTCTGTCACTTGTCTGCTGAGTGTCCTTGGGCAAGTCTCTTCACTTGGCCTCAGTTGCCTCACCTGCAAAATGGGGATTAAGACTGTAAGCCCATATGAGACGTGGACTGTGTCCAACCTGATTTGCTTGTATCTACCCAAGCGCTTAGTACAGTGCCTAGCACATAATAAGCACTTAACAAATCCCCCCTGAAAAAAACCCCCAAAACGTTTTGCCTCTCCCATTCTCTTTTTGCAGGTCCCAAAGCTTCCACACTAGTGCCTGATCTCCCGGAACTGGAGCTGGTGGTAGCATTGTAGTCTCTGTAGGAAAGCAGAGAGCAAGTAGGGATGGTGGGGAGGCCCTCAATTGCCCAGGGTGAGCCCCTCTAAACTCTAAACAATAGTGGGTTTTGCTAAGTGGTTAATATGTGCCAAGCACTGTACTAAGCACTGGGGTAGATAGTCTCTGTCCCACCTGGAGCTCACAGTCTAAGAGGGAGGTATGACAGGTATTGAGTCCCCATTTTACAGATGAGGAAACTGAGGCTCAAAGAAGTTAAGCGAACCGCCCACAGTAGGTAAGTGGAAGAGCTGAGATTAGAACCCAGGTCTCCTGCCTCCCGGCCCCACGCCCCTTCCACTAAGCCACGATGTTTCTTAATAATAATAATGCTGGTATTTGTTAAGCGCTTACTATGTGCCGAGCAGTGTTCTAAGCGCTGGGGGAGACACAGGGGAATCAGGATGTCCCACGTGGGGCTCACAGTCTTAATCCCCATTTTCCAGATGAGGTCACTGAGGCACCAAGAAGTTAAGTGACTTGCCCAAAGTCACCCAGCTGCCAAGTCGAACCCATGACCTCTGACTCCCAAGCCCGGGCTCTTTCCACTGAGCCACGCTGCTTCTCTATTTCAGTTCCTATGTAAGCTCACTGTGGGCAGGGGATGTGTCTGTTACACTGTTACATTGTACTCTCCCAAGTGCTTAGTCCAGTGCTCCGCACACAGTTAAGTGCTCCATAAATACGGTCGCATGATTGAGTCCTCGGGGCTGCGTGGGGATGCGAGTGTGTTTACTTTGCTCTACGCAACCTGGTAGAATTGGATTCACTCTCCCTTCAACAGAGCGATGGCAACTACCCCTTTGTAAACTGGTCTCCCCAGAGAGAGAGGGGTAACCCGAGACACACTCACACCCATCAAGGGGAGTTGACAGAGGTGGAGATGATGGCTGGTTGGGGAGGCCTGAGAGTTGGCTTCGTGACAGAACCCACAGCAAGATCCCAGAGTGAGTTCACCAGATGGTGGACAGGCAAGGGGTGGGCAGGTAGAGAGTAGCTCAGCCTCCTGGGCTCAGCTCTTCACGGGGTCCTCAATGTAGAAGCCCTGGCTCGATTCCTCCAAGGCCCCAAGTGGATCTCCCCGCGACCCCCTTGGGAGAGGGGCAACACCTCTCCCTGCCAGGGAGATGGCCGATCTCACCAGAGCTGCTCATGAGGCAGGAAGGTGGGTTCAATCTCTCTCTGTCTCTGACACAGAGGTTGGGCTTTGCTAAGTCCTAACCGTTCTAGGAGCCCCTGCTCCTTTTCCCTTCCTCTGTCCCCCAACTCCCCATCTGCTTTTTACCAAACTGTGCCCGCTCATCTTTCCTTCCGCACAGACGCCAGCTCTAGGCACGTACTTGTGGAGCGGTACTTGCCCGAGGAGTACGGGCAGCTACTTATCCCCTGCGCTCTCTGTGGCAACCGCAGTGGAGCCCAAATTTCCCCTTCTGTATTCCCTTTCCCTGGAGACCATGGTTGCCGCTGGGACTCCTGCCCAGATCTTACAGGGACGGGAACTCAGCACTTCAGCCAACAGTGGGAAGAAGAGAACTGAACATGAAGCAAGACCTGATGGTGGGAGCACCTTTATGTCCCGGACTGTGCCCAGGGTGGGGAAACAATTTTCTAAGCTGTGACTGGCCGGGGAGGGGAGAGGAGGGAGGGGTCAGGGAAGAAGGGAAGAAGGTTCAGAGGGTTGGGGAGGAGGAGTGAGAGTAGCCAGGGGGCTGGGATACCCACCTGATCATCAGGTACCTGGATGAAGGGTGGTCGACATGTCCAGTTTACTTCCAGTGAAGTAAAAATTGGGTACTCCTATTGTGGAACTTTTCTGATATCATAAATGCATTATTATACTTTTATTACTCATGCAGAATTGATGGAGCACAAGATTCTGTGTCATGTTTAAAAATATAGAGTATCCGGCCTTGGTTCGGAACTCAATCCCCCATTTGTAATATTGTCCTTTGGGAAAACTGATTCTGGCTCACAACCTTTCGACTTTTGGGTCTCAAATCTGAGGACCACTTGCCAATCAAAGTGAGGGAGAACTCCTCTATTGCTGCAAACTCTGGCCAAGTCTGGCCTCGGCTCCCGTCCTCCCTGGCAGGGACCAGTGCCTGACAGTCACACCAGCTACGCTTATTTCCTTTCCAGGACTCCTCCGTCTTGAAGACGGAGGCCTACGTCTTATATCGGAGGATTAGTTTCTCCTCCTCTTCCCCGCCACCCACCACTCCCCAATCTGCCCTGCAGGCCGTAGCCCCGGTAATTCCCGATACCTTGGAAGAGCCCGCCCGGGACGCTGGAGGCATCAGGTGAGGAATCTCTTTCCTGACAGCACTGGAGGAGGAGGGCTGCACTTGGATTTTCTGGTCTCAGCCCAAGTACCACCGTGGACCTGCACCTCTGGCCCAGTTGTGGGGTAGAGAAAGGTGCTGAAGGCCTTCGCCTCGTTTACTGGGAAGGACTCAGGGTACCAGCTCTCAGGAGGCTATCGGCTCCATGGGCTTGCAGGCACAGAGACCAAGCTGTTACTCTTACCCCCACAAAATTTGGGGCTGGACTCCCAGCCTCACGCACCCCAGAGCTCCAAACGGGGCTCACATGCTTCTGGGGTGGGCCGGAAAGAGCTACGTGAGGACGGAAACAATTCCAAATCAGAACTTTCTGACCCGTTGGCTCTTCAGAGAGTCTCCTCCGGTCCTCCAGAGCCCACTTGCGACCCCTTTCCTGTGTTCAAAATGAGAAAGTGGCACTTGTAGCATTGAGGTCATGCATGGTTTAATCGATAGCCCCAGGATTCTGGGGCCCGAACCGGTGGACGATCCCAGCCTGCAGACGCTTCAGCAAGGTCTCCACTGGCTGGAAGCCTTCTAGCTCCAGTTCAGCCGGAGTGCACTGGAAGGCCTGGCTCAGGTAGTTGTTAAGGGTCTTCGTATCCATACAGGGGTCAATGGCGATAAAGGCTGCCCGCAGCTGCACGGCGTTCACATTCCTGTGCCAGCCAGGAAAGGAGAAACCGTTGGCCCAGTTCAGGGGCCCACAGCTCTCTCAGACCCTGCAGTGAACACATGGACCTGGAGTCTAGCCCAGGGAGCAGGGAAGGTCCCTGCAGCGAGACTCAGAGGTAAGCTGGCACTCAGGACTCTCTCTCTTTCCCCTCCCTCGCCCTCCTTCCTCCCTGTAGGCGCCAGGCGGGGGTGGGGGTGGGGGCAAGCCTTGGTGCAGAGAGTGAACCCTATGCAGATGGTGAGGGACAGAAAGGGAGAAATGTCTGACCGCAATCCTGCTTTTCTGAGGAGCAGGAAGACAGGGGAAATCAAGGGGGCCTGGGCAGAACCCGAGGATCGAATCTCAAGATGGGCCACGACGCTTAGGCAGAAGCCCAGAGGCTTAGCAATGCTCACGGGCCAGGTTCCAACACTTGACGCAACTCCTGAAGGTAGGTCAGCTTCTCATTCAGGTACTGAATCCGCAGCTTGTGAATGAAGGGCTCCGCGTTGCCCTCTTCATCCTGACAGAGGCCAGAGGCTGATCAGAGCTCTTCCCCAGCTCCCTAGCGACAGTCAATCGGGGGAAAGGGGCTGGCGCCAGGGCTCGGATTGCCCCTCAATCCTTTGGGACGGCCAGGATGGAGCTGAGTACATGGGAGCTCAGGGCAGGAAGCTTCCCCAGACCCCAAGTCCTACGTTCCCAGGAGGGTCTAAGCTAGCAGGAACCCAATGTGCCACTGAATTCAAAGCCCTCGGTATCATTTTCCTCTTTCCCCAGAACACCTGGGGCAAGCCTCTCCAGGGACTGCAGCTCCAGCCCCTTCTCTGCAGTTGCTCTGCTGGAGGGGCCAGTGCCCCTAAGAACAGCCTAAATAAAGCCGGGAGCCCACCTCTCTGAACAGCACTCGGTACTGCACTGGATTAGAGCTGTCATCCAAGGGGCAATCAGTAGTCTGCATCAGCTCCATGATCTGGTCCTTCTTCTTGAGGGGGAAGGTCCTCTTGAGGATGGTGCTACAGAAGGAGAAGGGAGGGTCGGTTCTCTTGGCAACGGAAGGGTTGGAGGTCTCATTCCCCAGCTCTCACAGAGTTGCTATCTTGGACCCTTGGCTTGAGCCTCTCTGCTTGATCAGCTGCCCTTTTACTTCCAACCTGATCATCCAGCTCCTCCTCCCTCGCCATGCTGCATCTGCCCAAGAAGCTGTAGTTAGTGGTCAGTATGATCTCAGTGCTTAGAAGAGAAGCCTGAGCCAGGGCTCCTCTCCGGGTCACCCACTGGGGCCACTGGGTCCCTCAAACCTCTCTTCACCTCCCTGGCCCCCACCCCAAGTCCCTTCCCATCCTGATGAGTATTGGGGTGGGGCAGCAACTCTCCAGAGGAAATGCTGCTGTTCACCTGCCTGGCTGGTTACTGAGGATGGAGCTCTTAGCTCGCCCCTGCATCTTTACCTGAATTGCTCTATACTGAAGAGCCCTCCATTATGGATATCTTTCTTGGCCAATTCATTCAGCAACTCGGCTACGATCTGGTTCTGGCCGAGGAATGTGCTCTCATCCACCTAGGGAGAGAAAGCCTGCCTGTGGCTCTGGAGAGAGAGAGCGAGAGAGAAAGAGAGAAGAGGAAGAGAGGAGAGATAGGAGAGAGAACAGGAGAGAAAGAGAAGAGAGAAAGAAGAGAAGTGAGAGAGGAGAAAAAGGAGAGAAGAGAGGAGACAGGAGAGAGAGAGAGGGGTGAAAGAGGAGAGAGGAGAGAGAGAACTGAGAGGCTGCTGCTCTTCGGGCCTGGCAGGCAAAGGCTGGAGCCTCTACCCCAAAGCAGAGTGGGGGAGATGGTGGCCCAGAGGAGCCATCAAGAATCGAAGGGAAAGTAGACTAGGAGGAGAGATGCCAGGCTCGAGCAGATAGAGATTCCCATCGATTTCTGTTCCCTATGCCAGGACACAACTTTCCTGGGGAAGAGGGTAGGGAATGGGTTCTTGATCACCTTTCTGGTCAGGATGTCGTAGAACTGTCTCATGACCTCATTGCAGCGGAAAATCCTAATGGTCTCGTAGATACTGTAGGTCCATTCCATGGCTGAAGTTTCCTCGTAGTGCTCTTTTATGTATCTGAGGAAATACTCTGGCAGATTCTCCTGCAAGGAAAAGCGCAATAGCAGAATTTCCAGGTGGCCTGTGGATCTTTGAGTTTGGACGTGCTCACCGTTCCTCCTCACCCACTGACACAGGCTACGTGGGGATGACTAGTTTGACTTGTACTTCCCCACACAGAACACTGCACAGTGGTTCCCCATCAGCCAGGTGGAAATCACTGCAAGAAGTGACTGATGTTTGGATCTCCGCTTTAGCGTACTTCCTTTAGCCCGATCATCTGTGCTACCGCAGCCTGGTATCGGTGGATGCTCTGGGCTGAGGCAGCGCCTTGCGGGAGCCCTTCCTGGGGTGGCAAGAGTGGAAGGAGGCTCAGGGGAGTTGGGGGAGGTTCGCAAGAATGGGGCGAGGCCCCCCCCACCCCAACCCCCAATCATGGAATCCCAGGGAGGGGGGCAGGGCACAGGCAAGGTTGAGGTGGGCTAGCTTTGCCTAGCTGACAGGAAAGCCGGTGGAATACATACCCTCCATACCTTCGGAGGCTCCTAGAGGAGCGAAATTTGATCCTCTGATGGGTAATTCAGAGCAAGCACTTAATGAACCATAAATACTGTTTGTTGGCTGCCCAGGGAGAGTGTTAGGAGAGGCTATTCCTGGATCCAAGAGTCTAATACAATTCAAGGTGACATGTACACTCCTCAGCCCCCCTCCCCGCTTCCTTAGGCAGTGCGGGGGGGAGGGGGTTGGGTGGGGAGTGTGTGGAACAGGGAGAGCTCTCCCTTGCCCCCCACCAATGGAACCCTGACAAAATCTCCCATACACCACTTCCCCAAAGTAGCCAGTCTCTTCCTTGGTCTCATAGCCCCTCCGGAGTCTGTCAGGGCCACCCTGTGGCCTGCTCAGTCTTCTGTGAGGAGGCCGTTGCTCTTTTTCCAGGCCTTCCAATAGTTTCTCACCCCAGTCCTTAAGGCAGGGGCCAGACAAGCTTACATTTCAGTTCAGGTATACTCTAGCCTCTCAGGACCCCCAGCTGCTGGGTGTTGTGGAGATGAGGAAACTCCTGAGTGCTTATGAGAGGAAAGGGACTGTCTGGAGGAATGTCCAGCTATTTTGGGGCCACTGCCCTTCACCGGGGGGAGAAAGAGTAGCATTTCTAGGCAGGGAGGACCACAGAGGAGAAGCCAGACCTGACACTCTTCTTCTTCTCCTCGTGTTTTCCAGATATCCTTGATGATGTCCACCACTTCCTTTTTGCTCAGGTTCTTGTTTTTGACGGCGCTGTCATGCCGCAGGTACACAGGCACTTCATCACTCTGACCCTGCAGAGAGACAGGTCAGTGCTGACTTCTCATCCTGATGAGCTTCAGCTGGTTGCAGGGCCCCTGGGGTCAAGGTGGGCCAGGCCCCTGATTGGTCCTGGTCCAGGACAGTGGACTTCCTTGCAGGCGGGAGAGCGCCCGGCTTTACTCAGCCTGCCCGCCATCTGTCATCATCACCTGCTCCGCTGTGCTCGGTTCCTCAGGTGAACATGGAGTAAGACAGCAGCCAGTAGGGTAGCCACTGATGGTCCTGGTGAATACCGGACCAGGAGAGGCACGCGATGCCCCCTGTGTTACTCCGGTCACAGGGCGTAGCGTGACAGACATCTCACGTGCCGTGTCCCAGCGACTCTGCAGGGGGCTCCCCCAACCCCGCCCGACTGGGTCCAGGGCCTTATGTTCCCCTCCCAGGGCTGTATACACGCTGGTGAGAAGCAGCATGGCCTAGTAGATAGAGAACAGGCCTGGGAGTCAGAGCTCATGGGTTCTAATCCCGGCTCTGCTACCTGTCTGTCCTGTGACCTTGGGCAAGTCACTTTACTTCTCTGGGTCTCAGTTCCTCATTTTACCTCAGTTTACCTCATCTGTAAAATGGTGATTAAGACTGTGAGGTCCACGAGGGACAAGGGACTGTGTCCAACCCGATCTGCTTGCATCCACCCCATTGCTTAGTACAGTGCCTGGCACATAGTAAGTGCTTAACAAATACCAGAATTATTATCATCATTATTATTATTATTATTAGTGCCATGTCAAAGCAGCGGGACTTGGCAGCAGGAGCCACAGCTGAGGGAGGCTCGATGCCAAAAATACTGAACGTGATGATGCTGGTATTGTTAACCGCTTACTATGTGCAGAGCACCGTTCCAAGCGCTGGGGTAGATACAGGGCAATCAGGTTGTCCCACGTGAGGCTCACAGTTAATCCCCATTTTACAGATGAGGCAACTGAGGCACCGAAAAGTGAAGTGACTTGCCCACAGTCACACAGCTGACAAGTGGTTAGAAGAAAGCTTTGGGGATAAGCCTAACGCTATGAAATTCACAAAGCTTGCTAATTGGTGGGAATTAAAGCATCCGGTTCCATACTGGTACCGGACAGGCCGGCTGGAAACTGGACTGTCCGGGATAAAACCAGACAGATGGCTAACCTAGCAGCTAACAAGGCTGTCAATTTGGGCCTGGGAGACTTTGGATGAAGACAAAACCTTAACTCCCAGATGTATTGGTCACTGACAGAACAGACCACTACTAAGGGGGATCCCCCCAGGATCTCAAACCTGGGACTCTTCTTTTTACCATCTCCCTCTCATCTTACCTTACCCATCTCCCCCTACAACCCAACCCACACACTTTGCTCCTCTAATGCCAACCTATTCACTGTATCCCGATCTTGTCTCTCTCACTGCCGACTCCCTGCCTACATTCTCCCTCGGGCCTGGGACTCCCCTCCCCCTTCATATCCGACGGTCTCCTGCTCTTCCCACCTTCAAAACCCTCCTAAAATCGCATCTCCTCCAAGAGTTTTCCCCCCGACTAAACCCTCATGTCCCCTGCCCGCCCTCCCCTCTGCATCACCTATGCACTCACACCTGTGCCCTTTAAGCACTTTGATATTCACCCCATCCCACCCCCACAGCACTTTTGTACATACCTTTACTCTCTGCCATTTCCCCAGTCTGTAATTTATTTTTAGGTCTATCTCCCCCACTACTCTGTAAGCTCCTAGTGGGTAGGGAGGGGCCACATCTACCAACTCTACTGTTCTCTCCCAAGCATTTAGTATACGCTGCACACAGTAAGTGCTTAATAAATACTATTGACTGATTGATTCTGAGGGAAGCAGGGAAGAGTGCCAGGGAGTGAGCTCTTGGTTGTGGTGAGGGGCATGTGAATCAGGGGTGCCTATGCATGAGAGCAAACCAGGGGCAGAGGTGGAAGAAAAAAAATAAAAAGAAGCAGACACCCACACCAGAGCTGGGGGGGGGGGTCAAAATGCAAGCACCCACAAGGCTAAGGGAACACAGGGAAAGTGGTCGGTCTAGACAGGAACCCTACTGCTGCTTGACAGGGCCAGGTAAGGACACCAGCACGTCCAATTCTCACGAAGACTAAGGCTGGAACAAAAACCCATGGACTGGAGCCCTAGCCACAGCTGCGGCTTCTGCTTAGCCCCCTTTTTATTGTGAGGCAGAAGATAGGCTCTGCCCTCCCTGGAAGCTGTCCAGGTGAAGTTCCAATTCCACGGGGGCAATCATCTATTTTTTGTAATGGTAGTTGTTTAGTGCTTACACTAAGCACGGGGGTAGATCCAAGCTAATCAAGTTGGACACAGTCCCTGTCCCATATGGTGCTCGCAGTCTTAACCCCCACTTTACAGATGAGGGAACCGGGGCCCAGAGAAGTAAAGTGACTTGCCCAAGCTCACACAGCAGACAAGTAGAGCCAGGATTAGAACCCGTGTCCCTCCGACTCCTGGGTCTGTGCTCCACTTACCAGCATGATGCTTCTCATGTCAGGTTACGCTTTCCTGGCAACCAGGTGTCTCTGGCTTTCCCCGACAGGAGAAGCTTGGGAGCATGTGCTTGGCCAGGAGTCAAACAGGCTCCGGAAAGGGGCTCCGGCTTCTCACCTTAATGGGTGAGCGGCCACTGGCGCAAGCAAAAAAAGCTGGTGTTCTGCGTCCCCCGCCTCCGCAAGTGGAGTAACCTCATACCAGTCCTGGGAAGACCTCCTGGTCTCTCAGCCATCTCTCTCCAATCTCCTCCAGCAGCACATCCACCAGCTGGTCACTGTTCTTTCCCCGGATCAGTGTCTGCCATCGGTCCATCCCTCCAGCCACCACCTCTGGGAAGGGAGAAGAAATGAGAGGAGAGGTCTGGGCAGGACAGAGGGAGCAACCCTACCTCCCACCCTAATCCCATTCCCCTCCGGCCCAGCTCTGCTACTTACCGGGGCACTTGGACCAGTTGGGCCGGGGAGTATGACTACGGCGGAGCTCCTGCACCTCCAGGATAAGCTGATCTCGCTCCTTCACAGTATCTCTGTGCTGCTGGTGCAATGTGTTGTAATCCTTTCGCAGGCCCTCCGAGAAATGTTTCAGCATCTCCATCTGGAAGGCCCCGCCCCCGCACCCCAGTCAGTCCAATGTGGGTGCTTTGTGCCATTTAAAACAGAAATTCCCCTGTCAGAGAGGGGGTGGCAGGGAGTGGAGTCAACGTTCAGCATACCTAGGGTCCCCTAGAGAGCAGCTGGCTCCCTCGGGGTCCGACACCCGGCTCGGAAGGAAAGCTCGCATCACCTTGCCCCCTCCTACCTCACCTCCCGTCTCTCTTTCTACTGCCCACCCCATACACTCCGTACACTCCGCTCCTCTGTTGCTCACCTCCTCACGGTCCCCCGTTCACGCCTATCCCGCCGTCAACCTCGGCCCACGTCCTACCGCTCTCCTGGAATGCCCTCCCTCCTCACCTCTGCCACACTAACTCCTTTCCCCTTTTCAAAGCCCTCCTGAGAGCTCACCTCCTCCAGGAGGCCTTCCCAGACTGAGCGCCCCCTTCCCTCTGCTCCCCCCGCCACCCTCCGCTCTTCCCCCTTCCCCTCCCCTCAGCACTGTGCTCATTTGTATGTATTATTTATTACCCTATTTATTTTGTTAATGAGGTGTTTATCTCTTCGATTCTATTTATCTTGATGATGTTTTGTTTTCTTCTGTTTTGCTCTGCTGTCTGTCTCCCCCATTTAGACTGTGAGCCCATCATTGGGCAGGGATGGTCTCTATCTGTTGCCGAATTGTCCATTCCAAGCGCTTAGTACAGTGCTCTGCACACAGTAAGGGCTCAATAAATACTAATGAATGAATAAATGAACGTGTCTGGAAGGAATCATCCCAGGGTTGCTTGATCTGTTCCCTCCCCTCAACCCCCATGGCCTGCTGTGGCTCAGAGGTCCTGTATCTGTGGGGACAGCCATCACCTCTTCCAGTAGTACATTATGATTTTTCTCCAGCTGTTCGAAGATCTTCCTGGGGACAACATCGCCAAAATTTGCCCTCAATAAGGTCATCTCCATCTGGGCTTGGGTGAGGTCCCGACGAGCCATCTTTAAGGCCATTTTCAACTTCACTTGGTCTTCCTTCCAAATCTCTTAAAAAAAAAAAATTGTAATGGCATTAGAGTCCACAGACATAACACTTCTCCACAGATTTATACCAACTGGAGCGGGGAGCTGAGGAGATGGCCACCTAGGCCTGGAATCTCTACTCTTCCGGCTACTGGCCAATATGCTCTGGGCAGTTGGATGGGGGCGCAGGGGAGAAGCCTGTCGCTACTGAGGTAAATGGGGAGAAACCCCATAGTGGGCAAGGCTGGAAGGGACTAAGAGGTTGAGGAAACACACACCTTCCATGAAAAGAACCTGAGTGGGTTGCTTCTGGGGAAGGGACTCCTGGTTTTCCCAACAGTTTTCTGGAAAGTACTCCTGGGTCCCCAAGGCAGAGTGAGAAACACCCTGGCATCAGTCAGAGGGATTTCTGGAGTGCTCACTTTGTGCAGAGCACTGTACTAAGCACTGGGGAAAGTACAAGAAAAATAACGTGGCCTAGCAGAGAGAGCGCGGGCCTGGGAGTCAGAAGGATCTGGGTTCTAATCCCGGCTCCATCACGTGCCTGTGTGACCTCGGACAAATCACTTCCCTTCCCTGTGCCTCAGTTACCTCATCTGTAAAATGGGGATTCAGATTGTGAGCCCCATATGGGAGAGAGACCTTGTCCGATCCGATTTGCTTGTAAACACCCCAGTGCTTACAACAGAGCCCGGCACAGAGTAATCACTTAATAATAATGGTACTTGTTAAGTGCTTACTATGTGCAAAGCACTGTTCTAAGCACTGGGGTTTATACAAGGTAATCAGGTTGTCCCACATGGGGCTCAGTCTTAATCCCCATTTTACAGATGAGGTAACTGAGGCCCAGAGAAGTGACGTGACTTGCCTAAAGTCACACAGCTGACAAGTGGCGGAGCCAGGATTAGAACCCACAACCTCTGACTCCCAAGCCTGGGCTCTTTCCACTAAGCTACGCTGCTTCTCTTAATAAACACCCAAATCCTTATTACTATTATTACAATATGATAGAGTTGGCAGATGCGATCCCCGCCCTCAAGGAGCTTATAGAGAGCAAGGAGAGCCTCCAAATGGCCAGCCAGTTTCCAACTTCCATAACTCTGGGGGCCACAGCCAAGGGGGCTTCACCGGGCACTGTCTCAAAATCTGCCTCTTCTGCTACTCTGACTCACGACTGTGTGAGAGAAGCTACTTCAAGGGAGATGCTCTGGAATGGAAATCAGACTGTCATACCTGTAGGATGGAGGAGGGACAGCTCATCC